>NC_138978.1:57263368-57460868 GCF_964341445.2 Mesoplodon mirus | reverse complement strand
GTAAACGTCTAAAGAGATGGGAAATAACTCACATGACTCTACATAGGATCTGAGCCTAACAATTTGTTTTGATGTTTGACTTTTAAAAAATACTTTTATGTGTTGCTTAAAAAAAAGAACAGGTGCTTTTAAGAGCAACAGAGCAATAATGAGATTTTTTTTTCCATTTCAATTTCTCTGGTTTCTAAAGAGAATCTAAAAGTTATGAAGGGACTAGTGGAGATGCTTTTTAAGGGGGAGATGGAAGTAAAGTTTTGGGGTTTGTTTTTGTTGTTGTTGTTTGTTACAACATTGCCTAACTTAGCAGCAAAAAACAGCCGAATTTGCCAAACATGCTTTTTATATGTAAAAAGTACTTTTTGTGCCTACCAGCAGGGTTCTAACAGTAACAGCTTTTCAAATTTAAATGCGGCTTGCTCTCCTGTGTCTGCGGTCAGAGCCCATTGGATTTAGGAAACTAGATAATTTGTTGTGCTACTGATGGGAGCAGGAACTGAGAAGGCAAGGCTGGCATCCACCAGGCCCGCTTAGCAAGGTGGCTGCCAGGGTTTATTTTTTGGTTATTGTCGTCAAATGATCCTTATTTGTAATCTCTTTTTCTGCTTGAGATCCTCTTTTATTTTTCAGAATTGTGGTTTGCATCTAAGAGGAGCCTGTGAATTCAGAGGCTGGGCCGCCAAGGGCCAAATGTTCCTGTCCATAAAAACAGAAGCCTGGCCTGGGCCACTCTCTTGTGTGAATCTGCAATGCCAGCTCCTCTCTATGGGTTTGGTTTTGTTTCTTGTATCTCTGGGAAGGTAGGCAGACAGCACGGTCACCTGTGAATGCAGCCACAATTGGCTTAGCTGCCTCACTGATAAATGTGCCCTGGGTAAGCTACAAAGGTATTATCAAGGTTCCTAGCAGCTAAAGGTGATTTTCAAGAACAGGAAGGATTGCTTCAAACTGTTCTCCTTGAGTTTCATTTTAATATTTTGCGTGACAGAGCACAGAGCTGAATGGATATGAACATATTTAACTCCAGTGACCAACGTGGTGCAATCTCCAAATCATGGAGCCCTATTCTGTGTCTTCTTTTGGATTCCATTTTCTCAGGGTTGGACATTCTCCAAAAGGTCAGCCAGGAAAAGTCTCTGGATGCCAGACACCAGGCAGAGGCTGTTAGGCCAGCAGATGACTGGTGCTCATTCATTCCTCCTAGAAATGGGCACAAAGTAAAGGTTAATTCAGACACTTGGCAAATGCTCGCTTGTCCACTGAAGTTATACAAACCAGTCCATGTTTATTGACTGCAAAACTACATTTTATTTGGTCTTTCACAAATAACCCAACTGAACAAAATCAGACCTTGACTGAAGAAAATTAGGGCATATAGGAAATTACACTGAGAATAATTGAGAGTTGGAATTAAAATTGTTAACATATCTTTTGGGCACTAATACACATTATGAGGACTTTTTTTTTTTTTAATTGGGGAGAACTGGAAAGTTTATGTGCTAGAAGATATTGTGAAACCTATCTTTAATAGCTTTTTTTTAAACTTAGATTTTGAATCTTCTTGTGTTGAAATATAAGCTGATTTAAAAGTATGGTCTCAGATGGTCTCATCTGAGTTTGATGTTACGGAAAGCGGGTGGGATTTGTAATAATAGTAGCTACTGTTTATTGATTGTTCTGTGCCAAGTACTTTCTTTACCAGCATTATCTTACTTAGTCCTCACAGAAACCTATGAGGTAGGAACTATTATTAACCTCATTTTAGAGAAAAGGGAAATGAAATAGAGAGAAGTGAGATAACTCAGTCAAAGTCAAGTAGCTAGTAAAGGGCAGAGTTAATATTTGGACTCAAGTTAGCTTCCAAATGCATTTGTATTTATCCACTGAACTACTGCCTTCTCAAATTATCTGGTTTGGTTCTGCCATGTGTCAGCTGTATATAGTCTCCTTGGAAAAGTCACTTAACCTCTCTAAACTCAGTTTCCTCATATTTAAATGGAGATAATAATACCGATGATACAGGCTTATATGTGAAAGTATATAACAATGAAACCTTGTATATTGATAGTTATTATTATTATGTTGAAAAAGAGGTGGATTCAACTGAAGCTAATAACAACTCAGTTGCCAAATAAATCTTTTTTTTTCAAATAAATCTTTTAACAACATCATTTTCTTAATGACTTGACCCTTTCAACACTCTATAACGACTCTCAATTAGAACAAGTCCAGACTCCTTAGCCTAGAAGGAAGCCTGGTCACTCTAACCATTCAGCCTATGACCATAGTGACAGAACTGTCACAGAGCCTGCACTGACTTTTTATTGTTCACTTTTGTGATAGGCTGAATAACAGCCTCACAAAGATGTCTGTGTCCAAGTTCTAATCCCTATAACCTGAAGACCCTATGAATATGTTACCTTACATAGGAGAAAGGACTTTGTAGGTACGATTAAGTTAACGATCTTGAGATGGGGAGATAATCCTGTATTATCCAAGTGGGCCCAGTGGTATAATCACAATGGTCCTTACAACAAGGAGGCAGGAAGGAAGGTCAGAGTCAGCAGCAGGAGATGTGATAAGAAGCAAGAAGGTGGAGTGACATGAGGAAGGGGCCAGGAGCCAAGGAGTTCAGGTGGCCTCAGCAGTTGAAAAAGGCAAGAAAACAGATTCTCCCTGAAGCCTGCAGAAGGAACACAACTCTGCTGACACTTTGATTTTATGGACTTCTGACCTCCAGAAATACGAGCAAAAATTTATTTTGTTTTAAACCAGTAGGTTTGTGTTAATTTATTACTGAAGAAATAGGAAACTAGCTTTCATGCCGTGAACATTCCCACTTCTGCTCTTTTGCCCAGGCTGTTACTCTTACCTGACATGTCCTTTTCCTTCTCCCTCTGCTTTTCTAAATCTTACTTTCTGCTCAAGTCCCATAGAAAATCTATGGCAGGGACTTCCCTGGTGGCTCAGTGGTTAAGAATCTGCCTGCCAATACAGGGGACACAGGTTTGATCCCTGGTCTGGGAAGATCCCACATGCTGCAGAGCAACAAAGCCCATGTGCCACAACTACTGAACCTGCGCTCTAGAGCCTGCGAGCCACAACTACTGAGCCCATGTGCCACAACTACTGAAGCCCGAATGCCCTAGAGCCCGTGCTCTGCAACAGGAGAAGCCACCGCAATGAGAAGCCCGTGCACCGCAATGAAGAGTAGCCCCCACTCTCCGCAAATAGAGAAGCCCGGGCGCAACAACAGACCCAACGCAACCAAAAATAAATAAATATAGACGTTAACAAAAAAAGAAAACCTGCAGCAGATAAATTGTTTGCCACGTAATCAACAGACCACTTGATCATGCTCTGACATGTATTGCTCATTTATTCATTGATTCTTCAGTATTTGTCCAATACCTCTTAGGTGCTGGAGACACATGCCTTCAAGAAGCTCAAGGTCTAAGAAAAGAGGCAACAAGTGAGTCATTAATCCACCTATGAGACAGGTGATTATGGAAGGCTGTGTACATGACAGGGGACCTGACCTACTTGGGGTGGGCAGGGAAGGCTTCATGGAAAAGATGGTGAGTGGGAGGAGTTTAGGAGCTTTAGATCCCAAATTGTTCATGTTTCCAATCTGAACATTTCCAAAAAGATTGGAGAAGAAGAGTAGCAGAGTGGCTAAGAGTGTGGCTCAAGAATTAGCACTTCTTCAGAAAGAGAAAAACAAATACCATATGCTAACACATATATATGGAATCTAAAAAAAAGAAAAAATTGTTCTGAAGGACCTAGGGGCGGGACAGGAATAAAGACGCAGATGTAGAGAATGGACTTGAGGATACAGGGAAGGAGGAGGGTAAGCTGGGACGAAGTGCGAGAGTGGCATGGACATATATATACTACCAAATGTAAAACAGACAGCTAGTGGGAAGCAGCCGCATAGCACAGGGAGATCAGCTAGATGCTTTGTGACCACCTAGAGGGGTGGGGTAGGGAGGGTGGGAGGGAGATGCAAGAGGGAGGGTATATGGGGATATATGTATTCATATAGCTGATTCACTTTGTTATACAGTAGAAACTAACACAACATTGTAAAGCAATTATACTCCAATAAAGACGTTAAAAAAAAAAAGAATTAGCACTTCTAAATTCAGAACTAAGCTTTGCCACTCCCTGGTCAGTTTCTCCATCTGTAAAGTAGAAATGATGGTAATGCTAGTGTCTATCTCATCAGTTGTTATCCACTTACAGCAATGCCAGTTGCTTAAATAGTAAACATTTAGCGTTTATTATCATTTAAATTTTTCAAGGGCAGGTACCACTGTCATATTGGCCTCCTTTTGCATTTATACAATGCTGGACACATAAACGGAGTCCTTGAGATCAGATCTATCTATCTCTCTATCATCTATTTGCACTTTTAAACTCATTTTTGTATACCCTGCAGGGTAGCACAATGCTTGGCACATGGTAGGTACTTTAGGAATGCTCACCAACTTGACATGGAGCACCAGAAAAATCTCATCTATATTTTCACAATTGGAAGTGGTGGAGACTTATTTTCTTGCTCCCTTCACTTAACCACATTCTAGGTATTTGGATTGGGACAGTCATCGTTTTTATAACAGGGCTCAAGCTTTAGGTATTGCGTAGTGGAAGACATGGGTTTACCTTGAAGCTAAAGGCAGATTTATTGCGAAGCTAATAAGGCACTCTTGCATGGACCCCTTCCAAGGCCCTGTACCTAATTTTGTATTTGTAGTGTTGTATTTTTTTTTTCTTTCTCAAAGAGAGTCCTAGAATTGTATAAACTTCATGCCCCACAAAATCCAGATCTCTCCCTGCATAGGGGCTAAGCATGTGAATTCTGAAGTCATACTGCCTGAATTCAAAGCTAGCTCTGCCAATTACTAGCTGTGTGGTCTTTCTGGGTTTTTTAAATCTGGAAAATGCAGTTGATAATAATGCTACCTACTTCATAGGGTTGTTGAGAGGATCAAATAAATTAATTTCTGTAAGCATCTAGTAAGTGTTAGCACTTATTAATTATCAAGAACCTTAGGAAGTTTCCAAAGCTCTTAAGGTAAGAATAACAGTTATGAGAAGAGTCTGGAGTAAAAGCTTCATGAGAGCAGGAACCATCCTGTCTTGTTCACCCCTCCATCCCCAGAACCTTGAAAAGGCCCATACATGTTATATTCTTAATTACTAGGTCATGTTGCTTCACGTCTTACATGTTATTTTATTGCCTTATACTTTTCTGTTTTCTCTCTTATTTCTCCAAGGAGATTGTGATAATGGCTTACATTTATACAATACAGTTATTCATTCTTCCAGGAAATAATTATGGTACATGGTAGGTACCCAGTAAAACATTTCTTTTTTTTTTTAATGAATTTATTTATTCATTTTTGGCTGCATTGGGTCTTAGTTGCTGCGCGTGCGCTTTCTCTAGTTGCGGCGAGCAGGGGCTACTATATGTTGCAGCACGCGGATTTCTTATTGAGGTATCCTCTCCCATTGCAGAACATGGGTTCTAGGCGCACGGGCTCAGTAGTTGTGGCTCATGGGCTCTAGAGCGCAGGCTCAGTAGTTGTGGTGCACGGGCTTAGCTGCTCCACGGCACGTGGGATATTCTTGGACCAGGGCTCGAACACGTGTCCCCTGCATTGGCAGGTGGATTCTTAACCACTGCACCACCAGGGAAGTCCCACATTTCTTGGCTTGAGTCATGACTAATCTGTCCACATGCAAAAGACTGAGACCTAGTCTCTTATAAATAACTTTTGTTTTTTGGTAAAATCTACATAGGATAAGTCTAAGGTACATTTTGGCATAGTGAGAAATACATGAATTATACAAATAGATACACTGATTGCAGAGGGAGAGTACTGTTGTCCTCACCATCACAGTCTTATTGATTATCTACTTGCATAAGCACCTCCTATCTGGGGGACAGTGCAGGTGGGCTCAGAGCGGAAGACAGAGGATACATGGTAGTGTGGTAGAAAGGCATTGATTTAGGAATCAGGGAACCTTGACTCTTCTCTCAGTTGCTCTCTCCCCAGCTCTTTGACCTTGGGTGAATCATTTAACCTCTCTGAACCTCACTTTGCTCATCTGTAAAAAGGCATTAATAATATATGCATGAGCTAATTTATAAGCTTGTTGTATTAAATTACATATTTTGTGAAAAAGTACTTTGTAATTCTTATCTACCAAAAAACTACTGCATAAAATAAGGAACGTTTGAAAAAGGAATGAAAAGAGCCAAGAGAGGGACTTCCATGATGGTGCAGTGGTTAAGACTCCATGCTCCCAATGCAGGGGGCCCAGGTTCAATCCCTGGTCAGGGAAATAGATCCCACATGCATGCCGCAACTAAGGAGCCCACGAGCCACAACTAAGGAGCTGCCTGCCACAACTAAGACCCAGCGCAACCAAATAAATAAATAAATATAAAAAAATAATAAAAAAGTAATTAAAAAAAAAGAGCCAGAGAACATAAACAAAATGGGAGAGAAGGAGAGGGAGAAAGCTACTCAAAAGGAAAATTCTAGATATAGAAAATAAGCAGAGCAAACCATGTGTACATAAAAATAAATGTGGCAAGAAGAAAAACAACTAATAAAACAAATATTTTTAAAAACTACTATAGCACCTGGGATATAAGTGCTCATAAATGTTTACAAAATAATAATTCTATATAAAATTCTATAAATAACTCACAATTACCACAGTCTGAGGAGGTAAGACAGAAAATAATATATTTAAGAATATAAGATAATGTGTAATAAGTGAAAAATCCGGCATGGTGGTTAAGGACACAAATATATTTCTTCAAAATACATTCTAAATCTGATCATTTCTTACCTTATTCCACCATCGTTTACCTGTATTGTTGCAAAAAATTTCTAACAGATCTCTTTATTTTCTACTCTTGCCCCCCTACAGTTTATTTTTCACATAATGGACAGCATGATCTTTCAAAAATGCATATCATATCACATTACTTCCTTACTGCAATTCCTCTGCTAGCTTCCCCTTTACTTGTAATAAAATCCAAGCTTTTCACTATGGCGTGCCAAGCCCTGTGTGATCTGGTCCCTGCCTACCTCTCTCCAACCTTGTCTTTTACCACACTCACCTTGTTCACTATGTTCCAGCCTCATTGGCTTTGCTATTCTCTGAACACAGGAAACTTCTTCCTGCCTTAGGGCCTTTACCCTTTCTCTTCTTTCTGCCTGTTCTGGTCTTTCCCTAGATATTTGCATGGCTGTCTCTCATCATTCAGGTCTCAGCTCATGCAGCCTCTACAGAGAGGGATTCCCTGGCCATCTGCCTAAGATTACCTCCCCATATCCCTATTTCATTACGCTCTGAAAGTGATAGGACCCATTTGGTAATTTACTTGTTTATTATGATTGTTGTCTGTTTTCCTTTGAAAGAGAAAAGCATAAGGAGGGTAAGGACCTTATTTTCTCTTTATTCCAGCTTCTGTTTTCCTAGTCTTCATTACAAAAGTCTTTCTTTTCCTTCTCCTTTATGATTTTTACTTATCATTTTCCTCATTTCCATTTTCATTTACTCCTTAGTATGCCCACTTCTCCCATTTAGGAAGGTTAAATCAGTTTTGGAATTCACAGTGCCCTGCTGTCCTAGTCATTTTAATAGAAAAGTGAGTTTTCATGCTGAGGATTCACATTCCAAAGTTCCCTGGCTCATTCCAAAAAAACCACTGAAATAACAAATACTTTTTCCAAAACTCCTACATGCTGTAATAACTGGCTCATTCTTTTCTTAGAATTCTATGAAACATGGCCCTGTACCAGACAATGTTGCTTTGCCACGACAGTGTGTGTGTATGTGCACTTACCTGGGAATGGATGTAGGTATCGACACTTTTCTTAGAAGGAGGCCTACCTGCTTAGAGCACACTTCACCTTTTCTCAGGCCCCGCCTTGCCACATTTCTTTCATCCTAAATAACTGGAATGAAAATGTTGATCTTGAATGAAAGAGCCTGCATCTCCATGGCATACAGCCCTCACTAATTCCTGCCCACTTGCCACCGATTGGCATGGCTACACCTTGGGCTCTGGATTTAGCTGTTCTCTCTCTGTTGTGGTTCATTTTTCTCCTCTGTTGCCTAGTATAACACAATGTGCAGAAAACCCTTGGCCCTGTTTCCTGGGTACATGTATTGAATTTTCCCGGGGACTCTTCAGGTCTGTCAAGCATTCTCACCCCTTCTCTGTGTCCCCATAGCTTCTTCTATATGCCACACTTTACACATTACTCTTCCTTGGTTTTGCAGGTCATGAATCCCTAGCACTTACCCACCACCGCCTACCCCAGAATAAACTATCACTTCTGTTTGTCAAATGAATGCTTTGTGACTATTTTTCACTTTCCTTTTGAGATTTTGGATCTTCTATTGGTTTGGGCATCCACATTTCTACAGGTATAATCAAGTATAAAGGGGGCACATGTCACTCAGACTTTCAGAGGGAAGACCCCCACCACCAAAACAGATGCCTTTGACTATAAAATGCAGTTTGCCCATGTAAACCTCTTGCATTGTTTGGAGATTCTCTCATGCCAAGGATTCTAACCACCCACAAGCAGGCACATAGCTGTCCAAACAGATGGACAAGGAGACAGGCAGGCCAAAGCCCATGGATGAACATGAAATGAATTGGTGCAAAGAAGCCAAGGGTATTGGAAATGAATGCTAGTCCTTGCTGCATAGTTTCCAACAGGAGGATGGACCAGTGTGGATGAGGTTTTGACCCTGAGCTGCAAACAAAGGAAAAGGTAAAATGTGAATGAGAGTTCAATGAGCTGGATTTTTAACAGGTGCATGAAAGGCACCAAGAACATGAGTAGCTCTGAAATGTTCATGTTAGCTTATCTGGGGGACTTAGTGTCCCCTTCAACTGAGACAGTTCTGAGAATCCACTTCTGGGCCAGTCACCCATCAACAGTGACTTATTCTTCATTCAACAAATATTTATTGAGCATCTAATGTGTTCGAAACACTGGTAGACACCAGGTAAGTAAACATCCAGGAAGAAGATTCATGTGGTCTCTGCCCAATAAGAACTACTTTCCATTATTAACCCCATAAGTAGTCATTTAATTACAGTTATAAGTGCTATGAAGGAGAAATACAGGGAGCTAAGATGATGTATAATGGAGCATGTATAATGGAGTGTGTAGGATCTAGAAAGACATCTCTGAGGAAGTGATATTTAGGTTGAAATCTGAAGGATGTGTGGAAGTTGAGGTGGGAGTGGGGTGTGGTGGAGCAGAGAACGGGAACATTCTTGACATAATAATATTCATTTTATAATGTCTCTTTGAAGTGGCAGATGTTTAAACTCTTGAGAAAGGGAATTCGCTCCCTCCAGATGGATTGCTCTGTCAGTAAGATCTTCATTTTGAACCCAAATCTACCTCTCTGAAGCTTCTGACCTTTGGTCTCATATTTAGTTCTTGGGATCTTGTAGAACAAGCCAGTTCCCTCTTGCGATAGCAATTGTGTTCTTCAGGTTTTCTCCCCTGTAGTCAAGTTATTCAACCTCGCTAAGCCTCAGATTTTTTTCATCTATAATTGGGGCTAATTAACAGTATCTACCTCATAGAGTTGATGTGAAGATTACACAAAAGAATCTATATAAAGTGGTTGGCTCAATGCCTGGAACATGCTAAGTTAGCCAAGTACTCAATAAATGTGAAGTTTTATCACGATTATTATTATATAAAAGTCATCTATGTACTTGTCCTTATTATTGGGCTGTATTCTCCTTAAGGGTAGGGACCATGGAAAAAGCATGGATTTGGAATCAGACAAATCTCAGATCAAAGTCTGGCTGAAATATGTACTAACGAGGTATGTGACCAGTTCTTGTAAAAAGTGTAAAAATCATGCTATCTGTCATTACCTCTCTAAATTATTGCAAGTAATAAAAGAGATAATCTAAGGAAAGATGTCAGCACAATAGCTTGCATTTAGTAATTAGTGTTCAATTAATATGTGTTTTCTCTCTCCTAATGGTCCCACAGTGATTTGCACAGTATGTGATTGCTTACTTGTGCATGTATACGTCAACACCCACCTACTTCCAAAAAGTATTAGGCCTATGAGGTAGTAGCTAATAAATATTTGTGAATGAATGGAATGGGCAAATGAATGAAATTTGCCTTCTTAACGACCTTTGTCATTTGGGAACTGGGGAAGATTGCCCCAGCAAAAAGTAGAAGCTTGGTGTCTTATAGATGAAGACTGGGGAGATTGCAGAAGACCCATCCAGGTACTGACACTGGTCTTCTGGGGCCAAGAACCCCGCTCATGCCTCAAGCTAACTGTAATGAAAAGTCCGATGTCTGCCACCTGTCTCACAGATCTGTCCTGAGGATTAATGAGATCATGTCTGAAGAGCACCATGAAGCCTTTGGAGGGAAATTACAGGTAAAAGTCTCATTCCACTGAATTCGGCCGCTGAGAAGAGTTCTGAATAACAAAGCTGTGATCAGGTTGTAGTAGATGGCTTTTAAAAATGTTATTTTATTGATACTTGATTACAGCCACTTTTAGACACTTAACTCACCCGTGGGATAAGTTCTTTCTCAGGTCCCCACACTTAACAGTCACTCTAGAACAGTCTCAAAGACTCTGGAGGATTGTCTGTAATCACCTGGGTGTTTGTTAAAAATACAATTTCCTGGGCTCAACTTTAGAACCCCAAATTTGCAAAACTCCAGGAAGCCCCATTTATATGCAACACAATGTGAATGGTGCCCCCTGGTGTTGTTCAATGTGGCAGCAGTTCTTACCTCAGACTCACTGAATAGGGATTTTTTTACATTTTTAACAAGCACTTCAGGGTCATTATCATTGAGAACCACTGTCAACATTCAAAAAAGTGTAACTGTTGTTTCCTTTATTGGTTGGAGGGTTGGGAGTTTGCTGAGGGAGAGGGGAACAGAGCTGAGTGATAATGAGCTCTTCACACTTTCATCCAATCACTGAGTAACAATAAACTAATTAGGAAAATAATAGCTAACATTTATTGAGTAAATTTACTAATGTCAGGCAAGGTCCCAGGCACTCTGTAGCCATTATCTCATTTCATCCTTACGATAACTTCATGGATCAGCATTATTATTATTATCTCCATTTTATAAATGAGTAAAATGAAGTTCAGAGAATGTAGTTCTGGTATATAGGAAATATTCAAGAAATGTAACTATTAGTATGTCTATCTGTGAAAATACTTTTAAAAATATAAATCCACTGTTTTAACACCCAGATAAGAACAACAGCATTGATGACAATACTGACTGGGGAATGGGCACTGGGATAGACTTGGGTGGGATTTTTGGCATAGTATGAAACTGACAGGCACCTATGGAAAGGAGAGTAACAAGGGGAGGGGGACTGTGTACATAGGATAAATAATAAGTTGTGGGTTCTACCAGAAGATATATTTTAGTAAACTCACAAGTGAACTTTTGGAATATAATCTATTCATAAATTATGAACTATGATAGGGCATGTCCTATAAGAGTCCTTTTCAGTATGCAGATTTAATCAGAGGCTATAAACATTGGCTAATATTCTGGGCATGGGGGGGAGCATTTAGAGAATTAGAGTTTCATTTACAATTCTATTATGGCAGAGATCACCAACAATCTACCATATCCTCTTCTTCAGGGATCCAAAACTTGACTGTATTTTCTGGTTCCTTTTGCAGTTAGATGAGGTTATGAGATGTGGAATTTGAGAGGAGGTGATAAGTCTGGCCCATCAAACCTTCCACTCATGCCCCTCATGATGTTTCCTCCTTCTGGCTGACTGGAGTGATGATGCCCAAGGCAACTCTGGAAGCTGTGTGTTGAAGATGCAGAGCTGTTATCAGCCTGGATCCCCGAAAGCCTGTGTGGAGCAAGCTATGTCTGACCTGGATTCCTTCCCTGGGCTGTTGTATGAGAGAGGATAAACTTTCTTTAAAATCCCCTGAATTGGGGCTATCTGTTTGTTACTGTGACTTAGTTTTATCTAACAAATACATCCGTGGTGAACATTCATCTTTAATCTTTGATTAACCCTATGCTTTTGTTTGCAGAAAATCTTGTGGCTTTTTTTTTTTTTAAACTGGGAATAGAAAGTTTTAAAAAAAGTAAGTGGAATTTTATGAGCAAATAAGGGCTGGTCTTCCTTTTGGCAATTTCACTACAAACAATATTCAACTTGAAATCAATGCCATTGCCTTAGGCTGATGTTTAACGTGAAAAAAACCCAAATTAATTGTAAATACATTTTCAATTTGTGATTATCATTTATGATTATACCTTACTCAACTTTCTATCAATAATATAATTGAGTAAGTAGAAAATGCCAGGCTAGGGACTGAAGAAACACTAGAAAATATGGAGTTTATTCAAGATGATGTATTTAAGTCAACACTTAGTGAGGACCTATATGCAGCCCTGGAGATTCAAATATGAAAAAGATTTTCTCTTAAGAAGTTGAGGAACATGTTCTCTGGTAAATAACCATTATTAGTTTATAAATCGTTCACTTTTTAAAAAGGGGATTTCCTTGTTTTTTAGCCAGCATTGACTATTTGCCAATCCACTAGGTTTATAGCAGCTATTAGGTTGCTGACAAGATTATTAATTCAAGAAAGCAAGGATTTTGGTTTTATTCATTGCTCAATAATATTTGTTGAGTGTTGAGTGATGGAAGGGAGTACAATGGGCCATCTAGCCCCATAACCCATCTGATACTTGTATTTCCTTTAGAGCATCCCTGCCCACTGATGTTTCAGTCTTTTTGAATGTCTCTGGAAAAGGAAACATTTCCACCTCCAAATTTGAACAGATCTTATGTTAAAAAGTTCTTCTTTGTAAAGAAGTGAGAGAATGATAATGGATGGTTTTTAAGGAAAAGATTATGGATTCTAATAATTTTCAGTCCTTGCATCATTGTCTCTGATAAATGTTTCCTGAGTACTATTCTAGGCATTGTGATCAGGGTTGTGGCAAAAGAAGCAGTTGAATGAATGATTTGATGCTTTCAAAGAAATTGCAGTCAAGTTAGAGAGACAAGCTATGCACCCCAGGCATGCTTCTGTCTTAGGACCTTTGCACTTGCTGTTTCCTCTGACTGAGATTTTACCCCAGGTACAGTATAGTTCACTCTCTCACCTCTTCAGGTCTTTCTTAAATGTCACCTTCTCAGTTAGGCTACCTTATTTAAAATCAAATAACTACACCCTCTTCCAACAATCCAACACTCCTTATTTTGCTTCCCTGCCTGATTTTTCTCCATAATGCTTATTATTTGACATGCCATGAATATTAAAAAAATTTTTTTCTTCATTAGCTGTCTCCCTCCGTTAGAATGTAAGCTTCATAAGGACAGGGATTTTTGCCTGTTTTGGTAACTGTTGGCAAATAGTAGTCACTCAATAAATATTTATTGAATATTATAGAATGAATATGTCCATGGACATACAAACACAACAGTCTAAAGATGTATATAATTGCTATCAAATGAAAAGTACAAAGAAGATGTGCTTCACTAGGTAGGTGTAACTCCTCTTTCTCTCTCATTAAGTAATAGTTCATTCCTGAGATGATTCTTAGGCTTTAAAAAAAAGTCTTAATTTTATTGTATAGTACTTTATTTTTATAACCATTATGACACAATACTTTGATTTTTATTAAAATATTTTTATTATGAATGTGTTCATATGCATAATTTACAAAACATAGTAAGTTATTATACAAAGGAGGAAGTCCATAAGATCCATAGCTTCAATATTCAAAGACAACTACTCTTAACATTTTGATATACAGGTTGCCCCCCACTATCTGAAAATAGAGCGTTCTTATGAAACTTTTTGTATGCCAAATGGCATAAAGTGAATAAGCAATTATCTTAGGACACATCTTGCTGATGCACAAAATAAATCAAGATAAAGCATAGATGCTTGCGGGCACAACTCAAAGCTATGTTGGCTTGATGCTGAGATGCTGAGTATGGTTCCCAGGGAAGGAGCTTTGTAGTGCCACTCTTCCTGCCCAGTGTGCACTACCTCTATAACACCCCCTGCAAAACAAATGCTGACTGCTATTTTTGCTTTTTGCCTTTTTTCATAAAAGTGAAAATCCTCTTTGGATTTCTTTTGGTTAGCAAAAACAGGTATTAATGTAGGTCTTTTGTAAAAGCAAAGTGGAGTAAAGGGAATTCTGGAAAAGTGGGGAATACCTGTAGTTCCATCTCATCTTTTTTCTAGGCATATATTTATTTTTTACAAACAAGAATGATACTATATGTGTTTTGTATCTTGTATTTTTAAAATATAACATTTCTAATAGCTGCATCATATTCTATTACATAAAAGTCTCATAATTTATTATAACTTTTCTTATTTTTTGGACATTTAGGTTGTTTCTAACAGTTTATAGTACATATGATGCAGTAATGAAGATATTTATAAATAAATCTTCTGAGACTGAATATTTCCTTAAGGCAAAATTTCTAAAATTGGAATTACTGGCTAAAAGGTCTGCAGTTTTTGTTTGCTTTTACTTTTTTCTTTGAAAATTTCAATAGAACAGAAAAGTAGAAAGAAGAGTATAACAGACTCCTATTTTTACTCATGTTTTATCACGTTGAATCAGGTTTTATAGTTGTTAACATTTTGCCATATTTGCTTCATCTATTTTTTAAAACAGTTATTAAAAATCTCTAACAGATAAGGATTTTTAAAAGGCTATTTAAAAATCATAACCATTTGCAGTGACATGGATGGTGTTGGAGGGTATTGTGCCAAGTGAACTAGAAAGACAAATAATGTATAATATAACTTATATGTGGAATCTAGGGACTTCCCTGGTGGTCCAGTGGTTAAGGCTTCACCTTCAAATGCAGGGGCTGAGGGTTCAACCCCTGGTTGGGGATCCAAGATCCCACATGCCTCGTGGCCAAAAAAACCCCACAAAAACCCAAAACATGAAGCAGTATTGTAACAAATTTGATAAAGACTTAAAAAATGGTCCACATCAAAAATATATACATATAACTTATATGTGGAATCTAAAAAATACAACCAACTAGTGAGTATAACAGAAAAGAAGGGGAGTCACAGATATAGAGAACAAACTAGTGGTTACCAGTGGGGAGAGGGAAGAGGGAGAAGCATTATAGGGAGAAGGGAGTAAGAGGTACAAACTATTATGTATAAAATAAGCTACAAGGATATATTGTACAACACAGGGAATACAGCTAATATTTTATAATAACTATAAGTGGAGTATAACCCTTAAAATTGTGAATCACTAATTGTACACCTGTAACATCTAATATTGTGACATCAACTATACTTTAATAAAAAATGATAACCATATTATAATGTTCACACACAATAAAACAAATAATAATTCCTTAAAATCATGTTTGACCTTTCCTAGTTGTCTCAAAACATCTTTTTCCAATTGATGTGATTGAAATAGTATTCAAATAAGGTCCACACATAGATTTGGTTATTAAGTCTCTTAAGTCTCTTTTATTTTGGGCGGGGGGGTGTTTTGGTTTTTTTAATTAATTAATTAATTTTATTTTTGGCTTCATTGGGTCTTTGTTGCTGCATGCAGGCTTTCTCTAGTTGCGGCGAGTGGGGGCTACTCTTCATTGCGGTGCGCGGGCTCCTCATTGCAGTGTCTTCTCTTGTTGTAGAGCACAGGTTCTAGGCACGTGGGCTTCAGTAGTTGTGGCACGTGGGCTCAGTAGTTGTGGCTCACGGGCTCTAGAGCACAGGCTCAGTAGTTGTGGCACACAGGCTTAGTTGCTCCGCAGCATGTGGGATCTTCCAGGACCAGGGCTCGAACCCATGTCCCCTGCATTGGCAGGCGGGTTCTTAACCACTGCGCCACCAGGGAAGCCCTCTTAATTTTTCATACTTTTCCTTCTTTTTGTTTCCCTCATGCCATTTTTTAAAATTTAAGTATAGTTGATTTATAATGTTATGTTGATTTCTGCTGTACAGTGTCCCTTATGCCATTTATTTGTTGAATAAATGGAGAATTGGCCACATATAATTTCCCATACTCGGTGTTATCTGATTGCATTATCAAAAAATTATTTAATACATTATTCTATCCATTATGTTTTCTGTAACTTTAGAGCAGTGGTTCTCCGACTTTAGTGTGCATCGGAATCACCTGGAGGGCTTGTGACAACACACATTGCTGGCCCCATCCCCAGAATTTCTGGATCAGTAGACCTGGGTGGGCATGAGAATTAGCATTTCTAACGTGTTTCAAGATGCTGCTGATGCTGATGGTCCAGACACCGTACTTTGAGAACTACTGCTTTAGAGGGAAGATTAGATCCCTTTAAAAGAATGGCTAGATTCACAACTTTTAAAAAATATACATATTCAGTAGTGTACAGGAGGGTGACTATAGTTAATAATATTATATTGTATCTTTGAAAGTTGCTAAGGGAGTTGTTCCTAAAAGTTCTCATGACAAGAAAAAATTGTAACTATGTGTCGTGATGGATGTTAACTAGACTTACTGTGGTGATCATTTTGCAATATATACAAATACACAATTATTATGTTGTATACCTGAAACTAATATAATGTTATATGCCAATTATATCTTAATTAAATATATATACACATATACAGAGTATTTACTTAAGGAACTATGTATTAGTTTTGTTATTAGGATCGTTTTTCTTTTTATCCTTCAATTTTTCATTTTGAAAAATTTCAGTCTTACAGAAAAATTGAAAGACGTTGGGACTTTTTAAGGGCTTTTGCTTTTCAGAAAGGCACTAATGTAGCAGGGTATGTGTTTGTTTATCTTACCACGTCCTGTCCCAAAGTAAATACTAACATTGAAACAAATCTTGATTCATTTGATGAATAGAAAAAAAGATTTTTTATTGTTATTTCAATTCAAAATTATGGGGTTACTGGTGAGGTTTTAATTTAAAATACTTTAGTAGCCAGTTCTTAGCTGTACTTCTATGAATTGTTCATCTCCTTTATACATTTTTCTATCAGATCTTTAGTGTTTTTTAAAAGCAACACCCATGAGCTCATTGTTCTTTCTCATGTTTGTAACAGATATTTTTTCCAGTTTATAGATTTATTTTTTTCCAGATTATTATTTAAGTTTTTCTTTTTTAATTTAAGTTTTTCTATCATCAAAACTTTTGACCTGCTTCTTTGGGATTTCTTTTTTTTACTTTGGAGAATCCTTCCTAATTTGAGATAATTATTCACTTACATTTTCTTCTAGTTTTTATTTATCTATTTGTTGGTTTATTATTACAGCTAATTGTGGTATCCAAGTGGAATTTATTTGTGTGTTCTAGGAGGATTCTTATTTTGGGCAGCCAACTTGCAGAGGACAATAGAATTTTGGGAGAGCCCCTCAATGCCTGGATTTACTGTTGACGAGACAGTATAGTATACATCAGATGATTTATCTGTGAACCATGGAAACATTTGAAAAGGTAACACAGACAATATACAGAAGAATCATCTGTTACAGGTAATTGCAGGCAGTCAAAAAGAGCTGGGAGAGTATATGAATCATGATGTAAGAACTGTGAAGGGCAGTCATTTGAGTCCAGTCAGCAGCTAATATTGAACAAGCTTGTCCTCAAATGAGACACAAATTTTATACCAAGAGGGGAAAGTCTACAGAACAAATCATTCTGGTTTGTGTCCCAGCTTCTGTAATATAGGAAATTTTTTTCATCGATCTTTGCTCTCTCATTTTTGCATGCTTTTTATTCCATCCTTTATCCTTAACTCTTGGTTTCACTAAATCAAGGTATTTATAGGTGTGAAAAGTTAGGCTTCTGCAATTTACATGAGCTGCTGGGGATGTAAAACAAAGCTGCAACATGACACCAATCGAAATAAACAGCTGCCATTATTGGGGTTCAGTGTGACTTGAAAAGTTTGCATAGTTGTCAGACATCTGAAGTTTTAATTTCTAATTGACAAAATAAAAATTCAACTTCAATTAATAAAAGTGCTTTAACCATCATGTGGGCCTAAGAAAGATGTTGAAAGATCTCTGCTTTCCCAAGATCTTTGCACTCAAGGAGAGAGCATCCATACTTTTTGTGGATTCTTGGCACTGGGAAAATCACATAGGATCTAACTACTCCTCTATTATCAATACCCCTAGTTCCCAAATAAATATTGAGTCAGCCAAAGGAAAGAAGTAATAATATAATTCATTAAGCAACTATTCTGATGCAACTCCTGAAAATATTTTACTTTATTTAATTGCTACTAATTTCCACAATATAGTTATTCATATTCTATTGATAAGGAAATCAAGTTTCAGAGACACTGAATAACTCATCCAAAGTCATATGGCCATTTAAATGAATAAACTGGAATTCAAATTAAGATCTGTATAAGCCCAAAGTATGTACTTTCTCTTCCACTCCATTCTATGTTTGAAATTTTCTCTATAGACAACATCAAAATTGAAATACCTACATGTAGGCAGAGAAGGTAGAATAAGCCAGTTAGAGACTAGGATGAACTGAGAGCTCATGTCTTGTTCAGAGGGAAGCTGCCCATCAATTTCAGCCAGTTTTGGCCATGGAAAATGTAGGTTTAATGTTTTTAAATATTCTGACTTTTCAAAAGAAGCCAGCAGTCTGCATGTTGATTTGAAATCTGTCAATGTTTAAATATTGGCAATTAATTAAAATTTGTTTTAATTGTGTGCACCATGTAAAACATATCTGTTGATTGTATTTAATCCCTGCCTTATACTTTGCTTTAACTAGCTAGACTTTAAGATGTGACAAGGAATTAATTAGAACAGTACTGTTCACTATAAATAAAATGCCATCAACATATATAAATTAAAATTTTCTAGTAGCCATATTTAAGAAGTAAGAAAGGGTGAAATTAATTTTAATAACATTATTTATCCTAAAATATCCAAAATATTATTTTTACATATAATGAATATAAAAATTATTAGTGAGATATTTTACTTACAGCACATTTCAGTTTAGACTAACCATATTTCCAGTGCCCTGTAGTCACATGTGGCTACTAGCTACTGTTATTGAGAAATGTATGAGTAGAATGTACAAATTTCTCCTAGGTAAGACTTGTTAATTCAGGAATTTCTTCTCCACCAGGAAACCATGCCTGACCCTAGCTGTTCTTTTTTTTTTTTTTTTTTTTTGCGGTACGCGGGCCTCTCACTGTTGTGGCCTCTCCCGTTGTGGAGCACAGGCTCCGGACGCGCAGGCTCAGCAGCCATGTCTCACGGGCCCAGCCGCTCCGCGGCACGTGGGATCTTCCCGGACTGGGACACGAACCCGTGTCCCCTGCATCGGCAGGCCGACTCTCAACCACTGCACCACCAGGGAAGCCCCCTAGCTGTTCTTAGAGTGTCAAAAGCCATTGTTTTTCTTCATCAAATGAAGGGGAATTTCCCATTCTTTCAGCTATGAAAGACTCGATTTGTTATGATAAATTGGTGAGTAAATTTACTTTAGAATCTTAGGGATTTTGCATTGAGTAATTAACAAACAAGAAATTTGCTCAATAACTGTCAAGTAAACAAGGGAGTAAAGCATATCAGCTTTTCAAACTGATAATTAACGTTCTGAAGCATAGTACTAAAGTGTTTATAAATTCAACCCAATGAGTAGTTTATTAGAATTGTCAATTTGCTGTTGCGATACAGTAATTTCATTTAAGCAGCATCTGGATATAAAATTTATAGGGGTTTGGAATGGAGATTAAAAATGATATTCTTAGAGAACTCTGAATGTAGGGTTGAATATTTCTGATGGCTGTGGCATATAACAGGTGGCTTAGCTCAGGTGGCCATAACAAAATACCACAGAATGGGTGGCTTAACAAGAGAAATTTATTTTCTCACAGTTCCAGAGGCTGGGAAGTCCAAGATCAAGGTGTTGTCCACTTTGGTTTCTGGTGAGGGCTCCCTTCCCTTGCAGATGGCTGCTTTCTCCCTGTGCCCTCACATGAAGGAGAAAGCAAGCTCTTTGGTGTCTCTTCTTAAAAAAACACTAATCTTATGAGATTAGGGACCTACCCTTATGACCTTATTTATCCTTAATTACTTTTGTAAAAGTCCTATCTCTAAATAAAGCCACACTGGGGTTTAGAATGTCAACATATGAATTTGGGGGGGGGACACAATTCAGTCCATAGCAACAGGTCTCAGAGGTTGATTAAGAGTTTCCTTTTCTTTTCAAATACCTTTTGTTTTTGTATCTTTGTTTTGTATCTTTTCAAATACTGTCAGAATCTAACAGTGTCAGAGCCATAAGGAACTTTTAAAATTAATTAATTAATTAACTAATTTGGCTGCATTGGGTCTTAGTTGCATCACGCGGGATCTTCTTTGCCCCGTGAGGGATCTTTGTTGTGGCATGCAGGATCTTTTAGTTGCAGCATGTGGGATCTAGTTCCCTGACCAGGGATGGAACCCTGGCCCCATGCATTGGGAGTGTGGAGTCTTAACCACTGGACCACCAGGGAAGTCCCCATTAGGACTTTTTGAACTTAGAAGTCTAAAAGGACTTAGAAATGGTGTAATATCCACAGATCTTCAGTTATTTAATTAGTGGTTGAAGTAAGTCAAACACTTAGGACTTCTGACTCCCTCTGTAGTGTGCTTTCCCTTATTATGTTGTTCATGCATTCATTTGTTCATTCATGTACTCACACGACAAAAGTTAAGCAGCTATGGTATACTGCATTACGGAGGAAACAAAGACCCAGTTAGCCTTCAAGGAAAATAGTGCTGGTCTCTTTCATCTCAGTAGTAGTCTCAGTAGAGACTATATTAGACTATAGCTGGTATTAATATTAATAAAAATAGCTAATAGCCCTTAAGCACCAAGAGTATATCAGGCTATGCCAAGCACTTCATATACATTATCTGTTTTATTCCTTACAATAAGTTTGTGAATATTTATTACGTACTTGTTTTGTAGATGAAGAAAAGTAACTTAACCAAGGTCATGGAAAAAGCTTGGAAAGTGGCTGCACCAACGGATTCGGGCCTATCTGACTGCAAAGCCCAGCTTTTTCCAGCTGTAATGGAGAAATTTTCTTCGGAACTTGTCAAGATTTCATATGAATATTATTGGCCTTTTGAGACTGAGCTAGCGTATAGGACTCAGAGCCAACATTTTTAAGCGAAAGGGAAATTTGTCTAGCTCTAGAGATAGGGGAAGGGGCTTGTGTGCACATAGAGGGAGCTTTGTCTGTTTTGAAGGATAATCAATTAGGAGGTGGTAGAACCAGTAGTTGAACTCATATTTGTTGACTCCACTGCTCTGGGTACCTTGAGAGGAATTACTGAAATTGTGGCAAGACTGTGTTTTACAGACTTTTTCTGAAGGTGGCTGTCTTTAAGCCATGCATTTTAAAAGCTATATAGGGCTTCCCTGGTGGCTCAGTGGTTAAGAATCCACCTGCCAATGCAGGGGACACGGGTTCTAGCCCTGGTCCGAGAAGATCCCACATGCCATGGAGCAACTAAGCCCGTGTGCCACAACTACTGAGCCTGCACTCTAAAGCCTGCGAGCTACAACCACTGAAGCCCACGCGCCTAGAGCCCGTGCTCCACAACAAGAGAAGCCACCACAGCGAGAAGCCCGTGCACCACAATGAAGAGTAGCCCCTGCTCGCTGCAACTAGAGAAAATCCACATGCAGCAATGAAGACACAAAGCAGCCAAAAATAAATAAATAAAAGAAAAAAAAAAGCTATATAAACTTCTTTCCTAGACAAGGGAGGGACTGGGTTGGAGCCAAAGGGGACCCAAAAACAATTAATTTGTGAATCAAAGAGCCCTGTTGAATCGGATGCTTCATCAGAAGAGACAGGGCAGGGATGACAACTGGCTGGAAGCAGGAAGCCTACACTAAGTCAGCCAGGTGGAGTAGAAATATGACACTGGAGAGAGTTCCTGAGACAGCAAGTCCCCTGTCACAGGCCCTCTGTGGCTTTTACTGTGGGTGGGGAGGTAGTGGTTAAGGTCTCCGAGCCAGATTGGCCACCTGTCACCCCCATCACCATTTTATTTGGTTAACACCTAGCCCCTCTCAGGGGGCCTGTGGTCAAGGCCACACTGGCCTCATGATCTGTAAAGTTCTGCTTGACTCTCTATAACACCTGTTTTCATGGTGCTTAATCTACTTGGGGTCTAAATCAGCCATCTTTTAGGTGGTTGATTAACACTGGTATGCAACATTAATGAGGGAGCAAGTTTTTCATTGATCACTGTGACTGTCGTGGGTATTTGTGAAAATTTCAGAGCCTGTATGTCACATTTGCAGAGAGCTTTGTTCATTCAGTGAGTTTACTGTGCACCTACTTTGGGTCAGATACTGCTTCTGGGATTGAAGTTACATCAGGGAACAAAACAGATGAAGATCCCTGCCATCAGGGAGCTTACTTAGAGTTGAGTAGGGATGGGGAATCGATAGTAAATATATATAGTAAATAAATGATTTAGTATGTTTAAAGGTGATAAGTGTATAAAAAAGAAAAAGTGAAACAGGGTAAGAGAGATGGAGTGGGTTGCAATTTTAATAGAGTGGTCATTAGATTAAAAATTGCTTATTAGAAATAGCAATTAGAAAAGGTAGAATTATTAGAAAAAATAGAGCATGGAACAGGGATGGGGAAGGTCAGATTGCAATCTTAAATTGAGTGCTTATTAGAATTAGACCTATTCATGTCAATATGACTTTCACAAAGCATTATTTTCATTGTGTGTATTAGAAAATAAAATCTCACAGATTTATCTTCTGTTTGTCTTCTTTCTTGTTACTTCTCCATATCCCCTTTTTCTTTCTTCCCCCTTCCTTTGTTTCTTCTTTCTATCTTCCATTTTCTTGAAACAAAAAAATTAGAAGCCATGACACTTGCCCTCTAGAAACTTACAATTCAGGGAATAAATAAGGCCTCCATAAAACAACTTGAAAGCAATATGTCAATGATAATGTGAATGAGGTATATTCTTTAAAATGACTGATAGATGAATGATTAAAATGAGTGGAATCAAAAAACAAAAAACAACAACAACAACAAAAAATGAGTGGAATCATTTAGGCAACATTTGGGGGGAGGAGGCAGGTTCTTTTTTTTTTTTTAAGGCTATTTATTCCTTTTTTTTTTTAAGACCATACTTCATTCAGATTTTTTTTTGCTTTTTTAAAAAAATTTTATTTATTTATTTATGGCTGTGTTGGGTCTTCGTTTCTGTGTGAGGGCCTTCTCCAGTTGCGGCAAGTGGGGGCCACTCCTCATCACAGTGCGCGGGCCTCTCACTATCGCGGCCTCTCCTGTTGCGGAGCACAGGCTCCAGACGCGCAGGCTCAGCAACTGTGGCCCATGGGGCTAGCTGCTCCGCGGCACGCGGGATCCCCCCAGACCAGGGCTCGAACCCATGTCCCCTGCACTGGCAGGCAGATTCTCAACCACTGCACCACCAGGGAAGCCCGGCAGGTTCATTTTGATCTGAGTTGAAGGAACTAATGGTAGAAAAAAGGACAAGCATCCTGAGGAATTATATGGGCAAGTACTTGGAGGCAGAATTTAGCAAGATGTGTTCAAGGATTTCTAGAGAGATTGGCTTGGATGAAGTGGACAGATTTAGTTAGATGAATGATCTTGGAGGAACAATGGAGTGGGAGAGTATAATTTAAGTGTAGAGTAAGGATGTAGAATGCTGGTCGGAGGGAGTTAGAATTTTTTTTAATACTTCATTGAAAGAGCTGAGAAAATAGAACTTGAAACTCTCTGAATCTTAGTTAAGCCACTGAACCATGTTGAGTGAAGAAATGACCTCTTCAACTTACTAAAAATCAGAATAAAAAAAATAAAGAATTATCTATATCTATATCCATATCTATATCTGTTTATATATATGGAGAGAGAGAGAGAGCTATACATGAATATAGTTTTCTCTGGGGACATCTAGTTTCACTTCTTCTTCTCCCTCTTATTTACCATCTGACTCTGTTGTCTATTGACTTTCTCTCTTTGGTAGTGTTCTTCTTAGTTTGATGTTTCTTTTCTATTCAGCTGACTATACTGACTATCTTTGAAGTTAAGGAGAAAGTTCAAGTTGAGAAGTTAAGGAGAAAGTTCGAGTTCTTTTAAAGGAAAACAGAGTTTAGAATGGAGTGCCCTTAACCTCCACCTAAATGTCCCTGTTAGCAATGCAGTAGCAGAGTTCTTTATACTTCAACTCCTACTTATTTTGGTCTTTATGTTTTTGCCCATTCATTTCATGCAGCTTCAGAGTTGACTTTTCAATGGACCTCTGAACGGTTTACCACACATCCTGTCATTGAGCACTTTTCCTGTGCAGCTTCCCAAGAGGGGAATTCTTTCTTCTTAGCTACATGATCCATGCTTATTTTTCTCTAGATATATCTTAAAATATCTTATTTGGGGTGTTCTCAATTTTTATTTCTTGTTTTGAGGGCTGTTTCTGCTGTGGGTGTGTTATTCATCGCCATGGTGCTTGTAACAATGAAAGAAAGGTAAAAATTCTCAGTGGATCCTTTGAGTTTACTTACTGTATCATTCTGTTACTGTTGATTTGTAGTTTTTCTGGTTGATAATGAGATGGGACAGGAATAATAGGGGAAAAATAAAATCCAAAGAAAATCTCACTTAAGCAATTATTTCTGAAGCACATCCAAATAAGATATGATATATACATATTAAAAATTACATTAGAGAAGGATATATAATGATATAGAAGGACATTCATTATATAGTGTTAGATGAAAAAAGGAAGTAACAAAACAGAAGGTAAAAAAGTTATCTGCATAGAAAAAAAGACAGATACAAATTTCAAAATGTTTATTTCTAGATGATGAATTTCCAGTAATTTTTTTCTTTCCTTTTTTGGTCTGTATTTTCTACAATTAACAAGTGTTATTTTTTTTTAGGAAGGAAAACAATTAATGTTATTTCCCCATGAAAGATAACCTTGGTTGATTATTACACAAATTTCCTAAACAAGACTACGATAGTTGAAATGACTACCTTAAAAGCAAACAAATAAAAATAAAGTGTCTACCACTTCAACTTCTGTTCTTCCACAAGAGTTGCTGACAAGGCTAGAGTGGACTGATTTGCATTTGTTCACTTGTTCATTCATCACTTGTTTAACAAGTATTTATTAAGACCCTGCTCTGTATAAAGCACTATGCTGGTAGTGGAATATTGCCTTAGGTAAAGTCTTATCGCTGTCCATGGGACCTTAATGTCTTGATGCTGGTTATATATCTAACTATAGTATGAGGCAAAATGAAAAAAGAACAAGCAAGATATGGAGGGGACAGTCTCTATTTCTGCACTTATTCACAGGCAGATCACGTGACATATTATAATCCAGAGTTTTAATTAGAAATGTATAATCCCTATAGCTAATTGTAACAATAGTTAACATTTATAAAGCACATACTGTGCTGTTAGTAAGGGGTTCTCAAAAGGTCGTTGATGGTTCCTTGGGATCCCTGAGCCTTTTTCAGGAGGTCTAGAAGGTCAAAACAATTTTCATAATAATACTAAGACAGTATTTGCTTTTTTTTACTCTGTTGGCATGTGCAACAATGATGCAAAAGCATTACCCAGTGGTGGGTGGGTAAAACTATTGGTGTCTTAACATGAATCAAAGTAGTGGCACCAAAACCTGCCACTAATGTGTCATTGTATTTATCATTGCCATGGAAAAACAATGCCTTGATGAAGGGATAAAAATGATTAATTTTATTAAATCTAGACCCTTGAATACACACCTATTCAACATTCTATGTGACAAAATGGGAGGTACATATTAAGCACTTCTGATGCACACAAAGACATGATGGTTGTCTCAAGGAAAAACACTTGTGTGAGTGAGTAGACACTTTTTTTCATGAAACACTATTTTTACTTGAAAGAACAACTGAGAGGCAAACTACATTTATTCAAACATTTGGCAGACATTTTCTCCAAAATGAATGAAGTGAGCGTGTCACTTCAAGGAAAAACAACTGACAGTATTTGTTGCCAATGATAAAATTTGAACTTTCATGTGAAAATTAGAATTTTGGAAGATTTATGTCTGGCACATGAGCTTGTCAGCTTCCCAAATCCTAAAGGCATTTCCAGTGAGATTGTGGGGCTATTAATGATGTGATTTTTAAAATTTTTTGTAATGAAATGTGTCAGTGTTTTGGAGATCTGCATAACTCAGTGAACCAATACTTTGCAAGTAACCAGTGCATGATGTTATAAAATCAGAAAGAGAAAAACAAATACCGTATGCTAACACATATATATGGAACCTAAAAAAAAAAAGGTTCTGAAGAACCTAGGGGCAGGACAGGAATAAAGACGCAGATGTAGAGAATGGACTTGAGGACACGGGGAGGGGGAAGGGTAAGATGGGACAAAGAGAGAGAGTGGCATGGACATATATACACTACAAAATGTAAAACAGACAGCTAGTGGGAAGCAGCCGCATAGCACAGGGAGATCAGCTCAGTGCTTTGTGACCACCTAGAGGGGTGGGATAGGGAAGGTGAGAGGGAGACGCAAGAAGGAGGAGATATGGGGGTATATGTATATGTATAGCTGATTCACTTTGTTATAAAGCAGAAACTAACACACCATTGTAGAGCAATTATGCTCCAATAAAGATGTTAAAAAAAAAAAACCCATAGACCACAACTAAGACCCAGCACATCCAAAAAAAACAAAAACAAAAAGACTAAGGCATTGTCTAAAATAGTACAAAAGCCACTGGTTGAAAATGAAAATGTTAAAAAAAATTCATAATAAAAAGATACATTGTTTAAAAAAAATCATATGTGAATAAGAGATCCACTCAAAGTGCAAGATAGACCAGTGAATTTTAATGCAGCAGAGAATGAAAAGTTTATTGGTATCATTTCAGATTCCATATCTCAACAAGCCTAACTACTACTTGTCAAATTGGTAAAGTATCAGAGAAAAATATCCATAGTTACCTGAAAAGACTAGCAAAATACTCCTCTCTTTTCCAAATCCATTTCTGTGTGAGGCTAGATTCTCTTTGTATACTTAGATTAAAAAAACATACAGCAACAGACATAAAAGCCAGATGTTAAAAAGGTTTACATAAAAGGAAAACAATGTCACTCTTCTTACTATTTTGGAGAAAATATAGTTTTTTTTCCACAAAAATGTATTATTATTAATATGTTATTTATGTAGCAGGTTACAATGTTTATCATTTATATTTATACATGAATTAATAAAGAAACATTAAAAAATTCTCAGTGTTAACTTTGAATATCTGTATACACAACCCACATAAACAAAAACTCTTTGGAGTTCTCAGAAATTTTTAAGAGAATGAAAGTGTCCTGAAACCAAAATGTTTAAAAATTGCTACTCTGGACATTACATGAAGAATTTCATATGCATAATCTTGCTTAATCTTCACAGTCATTTTTAGCATTATATATACCTACTACTATTTCCATTTTACATTTGAGAAATATGAGTTTGAGAAAGTTTACTAACTTGTTCAAGATCAAATAGTGAGTAAAAGAGAGGTACAAACTCAGGAAGTAAGTGCAATGAACAATTTATTTTGAATAGGGGCAGAGAGGGGAAGGTTTCACAAAGAGGGCAAATTTGAGCTGAGGTATGACTCAATAGTAAAAGGAGGGAAGGGAGTTCCAGGCAGAGGGGATAGTGTCAATGAAGATTTTGTCTGCGAATGGCTAGGACAGGGGTTCCTGGACATTTCTGTGCCATGGACCCCTTTGGCAGTCTGGTGAAGCCTACTAAATCTTTCTGGGCATAATGTTTTTAAATTAATAAATAAAAATACATGCAATTAAAAAAAAGTCAATTATATATTATATATGCAACTATCAAAATATTTTAAAAAACAATTTGTGATATAGTGTTAAATATCCTTCTTTATTTTTTCTTTTATAAATTTATTTATTTATTTTTTGGCTGCGTTGGGTCTTCGTTGTGGTGCGCGGGCTTCTCATTGCGGTGGCTTCTCTTTGTTGCAGAGCACAGGCTCTAGGCACACGGGCTGCGGTAGTTGTGACACGCGGGCTCAGTAGTCGTGGCTCATGGGCTCTAGAGCACAGGCTCAGTAGTTGCGGTGCACAGGCTTAGTTGCTCCATGGCATGTGGGATCTTCCCGGACCAGGGCTCGAACCTGTGTCCCCTGCATTGGCAGGCGGATTCTTAACCACTGCGCCACCAGGGAAGTGCTTATGCTTCTTTATTGATGCATTAAGTAACAAATTCTAGCGGTGAAAAGTACTGATGAACATACATGATATTTCTGTACCAACTATAAAATATGAAAATATCTGTGATTTCTACTGATGACAAAGGTTTGTTATCTACATTTATGATGGAAGGAAATACTATTTTCCAGTTAGAGGTCAGAGAAAATATATAAACTTTTTCTGTCCAAGTTCACACATTCAAGGGTCTTCGAACTTCAAGTAAAGAACCCCCGGTCTATTTATGTTCCCTGTCCTGGGGGTAGGCAAGCGCTAGTGAGCAATGGACCAATAGTAGCAGTAGCCGTAATAGTAGTAGTAATAGCAGTAACAGTAATAGCAGCAGCAGCAATGGAACTTGTTGAATGTTTACTACATGCCTAGGATGCTTCCAAGTGCTTTATATGTACAGATTAGAAATCAGGCAGCTCTTTCTTTGTTGTTGCTTTTTGTTTTGTTTTGTTATGTTCATCTGTTTTATCAGGCAGCTCTTCATTAGGAATAAAGAAAGCTGAATAATCCTCGGACTGGGTTAATAATCTAAAGAACTAATGAATTAATTATAATTTTAATGTTTTATGTGTTCCTTAACTTTCTAGAAAGGGAAATGGATGAGTTTGGCTACATTTGAGCTCAGAAATTAGAATCAGCTCTAAAATTCTCTAATTTGTTTGGAGCCATAAGTGTTGAAATGTTGAATTGCAGCTTTGTAGCTCACGTGGATATGTAGTTTTTAATAGTATTCATAAGAATATAGGTATAGGGCTTCCCTGGTGGCGCAGTGGTTGAGAGTCCGCCTGCCGATGCAGGGGACCCGGGTTCGTGTCCCGGTCCGGGGAGATCCCACATGCCACGGAGCGGCTGGGCCCGTGAGCCATGGCCGCTGAGCCTGAGCGTCCGGAGCCTGTGCTCCGCAACACGAGAGGCCACAACAGTGAGAGGCCTGCGTACCGCAAAAAAAAAAAAAAAAAAAAAAAAAAAAAGAATATAGGTATAGTATAGCATAGCTCAATTATTCTACAGCCTACATGAAATATGTATAAAAGTATAAATTTGGGGGGAGAGTTATTAACCTGGTTAAACTGAATTTTACAGTATTTTTGTACTTTGAGAACTCAATTTTATTTTATTTTATTTTATTTTATTTATTTATTTTTTTTTTTTGCGGTATGCGGGCCTCTCACTGTTGTGGCCTCTCCCGTTGCGGAGCACAGGCTCCGGATGCGCAGGCCCAGCGGCCATGGCTCACGGGCCCAGCCGCTCCGCGGCATATGGGATCCTCCCAGACCGGGGCACGAACCCGTATCCCCTGCATCGGCAGGCGGACTCTCAACCACTGCGCCACCAGGGAGGCCCAGAGAACTCAATTTTTTATTGTGTACTTTTTAATTCTAGCTCAAACTAATTCATTTCTCAGATAACAGAGGTGCTTTCTCAGTACCACCAGTTTAGCCTTGAAATATTCTGTAACCCACTCATGTATCTTTTTTTTTCCCCCACAACTGCATTATAAACCCTTTGAGGGCAAAGAATAGATCTAACTTATATTTTGTGTTCCTCACAGCACCTGGGAGTGTGAGCACTTTGGAGGATGAGTTACTGTATGAATAGTATAAAAGTCCATTTTGAATCAAACCTCCATGTTCAATGTTATTGTAAGTACTCTAGGTAATTCTATTCCTTTCATATTATCAATGCCATGAGATGTGCTGCTTTTGTATCTGCTTACATGGTAACCTGGAACTATTTCTGCTGTCACATATTGAAAATTGTTTAAGAGATGTGTATTCTTCTCTAATTGAAGCTACAAGCAAAAGTGATTAAAGGTAAATATTTGCAGTGATGCCAAGTCTGAATAGCATACTGTTTCTTTGGTATGTAGATTCTTCTGCAGTTTAAAGTCCTTTGTTCAACCAGTAAACACATACTGGATGTCTCCTGTGGGCTAGGATAAACCAGTTCAAATGCAGAGAGAAGCCAAGGTGAGGGTGGAGCTTACAAGTTGTTTGTTTTGCTGAGTCTTAGTGTGCACTGAAAGGAGTGGTAGGTAAAGAACTGGGAAGATAAGAAAGGGACAGAGAAGATGAGGGTTGTGAGAAATAGAGAGGACACCCCCATCTGCTGTCCCCACCCTGAGGCAGTTAGGCATTGACTTGGTGTTTTATGACAGTAAATGGGGATAAGGGCAGAGAGGGAACTGAGGAATTGCTATCCTTGGAAATTCTGCCTAATGGCCGATATTAGAGCATTTACCCAACACACTATGGGCTCTGAAAGAGATTTAGTATAAAGAGGGCAAGAAACTTGTTATCTTCTGACTCGATAATCTATAAAATAAAGTCAGAATGGATATTCATATATTTCTGCTTGACACAGAGGCAGCTCCTACATGCAATAAACTTGATGAAAGAGAGTACTTTTAAAAATCATATTTTACTTTATTACTAAATAATAACAGGTAGCATTTACTGAGCATCTACTATGTGCCACCCTTGATGTTAAGGGCTTTTATATATTATTATTTATTTATTTATTTATTTATGGCTGTGTTGGCTCTTCGTTTCTGTGCCAGGGCTTTCTGTAGTTGCGGCAAGCGGGGGCCACTCCTCATCGCGGTGCGTGGGCCTCTCACTATCGCGGCCTCTCTTGTTGCGGAGCACAGGCTCCAGACGCGCAGGCTCAGTAATTGTGGCTCACGGGGCTAGTTGCTCCGCGGCATGTGGGATCTTCCCAGACCAAGGCTCGAACCTGTGTCCCCTGCATTGGCAGGCAGATTCTCAACCACTGCGCCACCAGGGAAGCCCTATATATTATTATTGATACTCATTCTCTCTATGATTTTTGACAACAACTAACGTTTATTGAATACTTACTATGTATCAGGCACTATTCAAAGAGTTTTACATTATTGACGCATTTAATTCTAACAACCCTATGAGGTAAGTGCTATTATTTTCCTCATTTTACAGATGTTGAAACTGAGGCACAGAAAAGTCAAGTAACTTGCCCAACCTCACACAGCTAGGAAGCAGCAGAGCTGAGATTCGATGTCACTGAAGTACCAGAATGCTAATTAAAGGAGGTAATGTGTGAAATATGCTGTGCCTACCACACAGTAGATACATTTTTGTCTCCCTCATCTTCCTCCTTGTCCCCTCATCAGCTTACTATAAAAGAATGACCTTTTAACTTTCAAGGAGAACCCACACAAATATTCACCTTGCTCTTAGTTTTTCTCATCATCATTCTTAGGCTTTTTGGTAAAGATGCTTATATGTCATGAAACATAGTAAAAGAAGAAACTTTCCTTTTCTAAAAAGAATAAACACTTTATTCATTTACTAACCTTAAATAGTTAGAGACTAAAAACCATGCAGCTATAAAGAGTCCTGGAAGACAAGGGAAGGAAGGAAAGGAATAAATATTGATTGAAATCTTAGTTCCCAAGTACTGTGCTGGGAACTTTACGTATGATTCTGAAGCTAAGAGCATCAGACAGCCTCCTTGTTAGGAAGGGGTGGAGCCCAAGACTGTCTCCAACATGTGTAATGCTCTTTCCTTCCTCACAGACTCAGGAACCTTGTCTTTGGAATATTTGATCCCAGAAAGTTCCTAGCTTAGGAGTTCAGATAAGAAAGGGATGATACTAAATAATTTCCTAAGGCAAAAATCATTCTTTTATTCCAAACATCTTCCTGAACAAAACAACTGTTTCCTCCTGAGTTCTTGGTGGCTGAGTTACAGGGCATTTGCCTGAATGCTAATCCTTAGATTATGCATCTCTTAATCAATTTGGCCGTAATTAGGTTGAGCTTACAAATTGTCATTTCAGGGATAATGATTATCTTTAAGAGGCAGAAAGGAAAGCATCAGGATCATCTTTGGCATCTCATCTCCCTGCAACAACACTCACTACCTGGGATAGGTGGCAGAGGAAGTGCGGCCAGGGGCAGGGCTCTGATTTCATTCCTACAGATGGGTGACCGGTGACCCATGGACTTGTAGTAACATTGCTATGGGCATGGGTCTTGGTTTAAGGGTAGCTTCTGTTTTCATGTTTGCTTTTCTGGCTTGACTTTCTATTTGAGACAAATAAATCATAGCATTGATATCATCAGCATCCTGCTAGCATAACATTGGTGCTTTGAAAGATTAATAAACACAATGATTTTCTCAGTTAAGTGTATCTTCATGTAGATAACTTCTTTATCTGAGGAGCTTAATGCATTTTGTAAGTATGGCCTCAGTCTTACGTATGCGAGAGAGGGTAAAGTAATTTTTGCAGCTCTGGCCAAGGGCATGCAAATCTAGTGATGGGGGATTGTATTTGTGTTATTCATCATTGTAGCCTTAATAACTAGCACAGGTTGCTTAGTAAATACCTATTGTTGAGTCTCTTTTTCCCACCTCGACTGAGGGTAGGAAATCACATCCTACATTGGCCGTAGTCATGGTCAGTTTTCTCCAGACTCATCCCTAGGCTTCTTCCCTTTCCTGGCCACCCTGGCAGTTTAAAAAGAAGCAGGGTGAACAGAATCAGTCCTTAGCTCAGTTCCTACCAATTCTATAAGTGATTGAGTTCTCACTGACTGCAGCCTCTAACAGTTGTGATATTTTTTGGACTCAGCTTTCTAAATATGTAATCACTGCAATTCCTAGTCTGCCTGATAATTTCCTGCCTTCCTGGATTGTCTATGCCTAATGCTCAGCTTTGTTTTGTTACCATCCGTGCCTCAGTGTGTCAGGGAATCTGAAGCATTTTTTCAGTGATTTTATGTGTGTGGCTACTGAGACCCGCTCAGACTGAGAAAGATGCAGGTTGATTTCATGCTCACAGAGTTGTGTGGGATGTCTTCTTCCATGCTCTCAGGATAATTCATTAAAAAAAACATTATATGTCTCCTTTATCAAGTATATTTCTGGGTATGAGAAATACAGACACATATTTTAAAAATTCCTATCTTCAAGGAACTCACAGTCAAGAGGAACATAAGCCTGTAACACGAATAACTACAATATAGTAGAAGTGTCAGTAGGAGCTCTGTGAAGGGAGTGACTATTTCTGCCTGAAAGATACAAGGAAAGAGCAGGTGACAGCTGAGGAAAAAGAAGGAGTTACTACTCAGTTGGAGCATCCCCTTGGAGTATGAGTAGACATAACTGGGGCCTTCTGGCTTAGCCCCAGTCCCTCTTCCCACAACATGTGACAAGTTCCAAGGCTAAGTGAAAGGCTGAATTTTGCTGTTTGGTAGGCCACTTTGATAAAGTGGTTTGGAACTATGAAATGTGAGCACCAGTGTCTAATGGACAGCTATTGCCTTTTTATTACCCAGCTTCTATTTACAAATACTCAACCCCTGAATTCTCCCTGTTGGAGACCACCCCTCTACTCTCTTCGTCCATACATCTCCAGAGGTAGGCATGTGACTTAAGCTTGCTGATCAAAGCACTTAATGCCACTGGCCACAGTAATTGCTGGAAGTTTCAACATGTGGCCCAATCAGAGCTAATGACATGGAAGAGAAGTTTTGCTGAAAAGAGAAGTTCTGCTGGAAAGAAACTCACTTTTTCCTGCTGGACTTTATTCATGAGAAGATACAAGGTCTGGGACTGCTTCACCCATATTACAAGGTGGACTGGAACCAACGTGGAGGAGGGCAATGCTGGAAGAGATAGAAAGTCTATCCTGAGCACATGACTTTGGCCCCAGATCAAGCCATGCCAGGAGCTAGAACAATTCTTGGCCTTTTCTACTATATGAGCAGATGAAGCCCCTTTTTGCTTAGGCCAATTTAGATTGGATTTTCTGTCTTTCTTCACACATAGTTGAAAGATCTAAAAATCTTTATTCTGAAGAGGAAAACATCCAGGAGGGAACATTAATACATTCCAAATATTTGAAGGATGTTGAGTAGGAGAATTACTTGAATATTCTTGTGTGTCTCTAAGGGGTGGAACTAGAATCAGTGGGGAGATGTTTTAGGTGGTCAGATTTCAGATCAGTGTAAGTAATAACTTTTTATTTTTTATTTTATTATTTTTTTTGATGTGGACCATTTTTAAAGTCTTTATTGAATTTGTCACAATATTGCTTCTGTTTTATGTTTTGGTTTTTTGGTCACGAGGCATGTGGGATCTTAGCTCCCTGACCAGGGATCAAACCCGCACCCCCTGCATTGGAAGGCGAAGTCTTAACCACTGGACCACCAGGGAAGTCCTAGTAATAACTTTTTAACTTTGGGGACTCTACCCAATAAAAGAAGCTAGAGGATTTGATTCAACATGTACTTAGGGGAGAACATGAGACAGTGGAAGAAAAATGCCTCCCTCCCATGTTAAAAACATCTTGAAATGGTTCAAGGCAATTTAAAAGTGGTCTGAGTCACCTTTATCACTGTATGAGCTTTCATTTAGCTTTACAATTCCTCAAAGTCAAAGAGAATGTGGCTATTTACTTATTTACTCCCATTCTCTGAACAAACTATAGGCTATGACCCATTGGAGGCCATGAAATCAATTTGGGGATTTGGGACCATCATCCTTTTAATGAAAGAGAAGAGAATCAAATGTAAAAAGGGCAAGAGTTGCTTTGTGAAACTTTTGATTCCCTTTTATAAATAAGCATACATAGAGAGAGACAGTATAGAGTAATGGCTATAAATATGAACTTTGGAATTGGACTACAAAGATTAAAATTCTAGGGCTACTACTTATCAACTGTTATGAGAATTAAATGAGATGATATAGGTAAAGAGCTGAGCAAGATCCTGGCACAGAGTAAGCACTCAATAAATTTTAGCCATTCATTATTATTACTACTAGATAATTTTTAGGAGCTAGAAATTGGCTCCTATGAGAGGTGAATGTCTATCCTTGCTTATCAGGCCCTCAGATTTTGCCAAACAATCTGAAATTTTATGATTTTGTAAGGGAAAAAAAATTACCAGATGTTTCTTATATCCTCTAGTAGTGTTGGAAGATGCTACGTTATAGCATCAATTGCCATCCCAAGCCTATAGCAGGACCATGAAAATAACCAAGTCAGTAGGCTGTAAGCCTTCCTATTAGACAGAGGGCATGTTTATTCATCTTTATATCCCAAGCATCAGAGTACTTGGGAAATAACTGCTTAACTGCTTAAATGTTATTAAACATCTCTAATATTTGGTCTCTCAGCTTTTGATGCTCTTTCCATACCTAAATCTCCTCTGTCCTTTGTTTCATCAGGGAATCTTTCCTGGTTCTGAAAGAAAATCTCCCTCATCCCCTCTTCCCAAAGTCCCCAAAACATGCAAGGAACACACACATACACACTCACACACACACACACCCCACACATCACACATATGTGATACCATATTCATGACTTCACATTCTTCAGGGATATGGGCTATTTTTAAGCATCTATTATATATCCTTGTCACTGATGAACTCATGATTTACCACTTTATCTCATTCAGAACCCATGGATGAATACCATCTGGTCCTGGTGATTTACTGCATAGAGTCCCTCAAGTTGCTCCATACCTTTCTCCTCAGAGACTGAAGAATCTCTGTCAAGGCCATTCTCTGCTTTGCCATAAAATGTGTCCTTGGAACAGGAATTTCCCCATTGTCTTCTCCAATAAATATTGATTCAAAATATTCATTTAGCTGTTCCTCTCCTTCATCATTTCATTTAATATCCTCCTTCTAATGAAAGCTCTTAACATAACAGACATAGTCACATTACTAAAATGCCATGGACTCTTTATTACTATTATTATTTACCTTGAAGGCTTTACATGTTTTGCCCATTCCCTCTTGACCTCTGTTAGTTCTCAGCTGACCTCATTTGAGTTCCCATCAAAGTATGTGGCCTACAAAGAATGTTCATTTTAAAATAGAGCGCCTTTAAAATAGTTATTGCTTTTCTACTATAAAATGAGAATATATTATGCCTAGAAATTTTGGAAAATTTAGAAAAGTAGAAGAGAGCACATGTTCCTAAACAAACACTGATTGTGTGTGTGTTTCCAGAGCCTACCTTTTGCATTTCTTTATGAAACATAACCTATCTGATTTCCTTCTCTCCTGTTCTTTCTTCCTTGTGTGCTGTACTGTGGGGGAAGTGAGGCACCTCTCCTATACCTTGAACATGGTTGGGGTGTATCTTCACTCAGCCTTTATGAAGAAGGTGTTATCAGGCCTGGCCCTTGAAGGCCTCAGCTACTGGATGGCTGGGGGCACTCGCCACCCCAAAGACTCATCACATTCTCTATTTTCACCTAATTCCACTTCCTCAATGACAGCCAGTGCCTCACCAGGTTTTCTATTTTGCATCGAATCCCTTTTTTGTTCCACCAGTCCCCAGTTTGTGTCTCTTTTTCCCACAGATTTTTAGGTCTCTTACACATCAGCGAATTTCAGACCAGTTTCATGGTAACTGACCTCTGACTTGGCCCCAGAACTTTCTCTGGTGAACCTCCCTTCTCTGGTGGATCAACCCTGAGGGTTATTGTGGGCAGAGTCATGGTGACCTTCAGCCTGCTTCCTCCCAGCTTCCCCAAGGACACCTTGGTGCAGCCCATGCAAGGACACATGGGCTTTGGAGTCAGACAATGTGAGTTTGAATCATAGCCTGTCACCATTTGAGCTAGTAATGAACCTCAGTGAGCTCCTTATTACTTCATCTGAGAAATGGGACAGTAAAACACTCTGCTTCTCTGTAACACACTGTTTATTATTTATCTAACTCAGATAACATATGCTATATGTAAGGTATTATTTTGAGGGCTTTTCAGATATTAACAACTAGTTTCAAGCCTTTGAAAGCTTGGGTTATTTATTCATTTATATGAATTATTTATTCACCTGTAACAACAGTTTCATTATAAAACAATTGTTTCAGTGGAGGAAAATAGGCTGGGAGCTAGAATATTTAAATTGTAATAACAATTATTTTATTTTATCTTGTTGGGTTTGCAACTTTAAAGTTTGTGTTGAAAAAGAATAGTTATAGGGGGCTTCCCTGGTGGCGCAGTGGTTGAGAGTCTGCCTGCCGATTCAGGGGACACGGGTTCGTGCCCCGGTCCGGGAAGGTTCCACATGCCGCAGAGCGGCTGGGCCCGTGAGCCATGGCTGCTGAGCCTGCACATCTGGAGCCTGTGCTCCACAACGGGAGAGGCCACAACAGTGAGAGGCCCGCGTACCGCAAAAAAAAAAAAAAAAAAAAAAAAAAGAATAGCTATAAGTATTGTTATGAGTAGATAATGCCACTGCCCCACCCACCCCAAAGGATATGCCCACCCAGAACCTGTGAATGTGACCTTATTTGGAAAAAGGATTTTTGCAGATGTAATTGAGCTAAGGATCTGAAGATGATATCATCCTGGATGAACTGGGTGAGCCCTAAATCTGATGACACATATTTCTATAAGGGACAGAAGAGGAAAAGACATCCAGGCACAGAGGAGCAGGCCATGTGAAGACAGAGACAGATTGAGGTGATGCATCTACAAGCCAAGGAGCACCCAGGATTCCTGAGAGCAACCAGAAGCTAGGGGAGAGGTAAGAAATGGATTTTCCCTCACAGCCTCCAGGGCGGACCAGTCCTGCCAACACCTTGATTTTGGACGTTTCTGTCTCCAGACCTGTGAGAAAATGAATTTCTATTGTTTTAAGCCACCACATTTGTGGTAATTTTTTATGGCCACCCTTGGAAACTAGTATGTTTTGTTATTGCAAGCTAAAAATCATAAATTGAGGGATCAAAACAGAACAGAAACAAACCTAAAAGTCACCAAATTATGATCAAAACATAAAATCGATCAAAAGCAATAGATTTCTAGACCTGTAAAATAAACAGCAGTATAGCTCATAACTACAAACAGTTAACAAGAGAACATAAAGCCAAGTAAGTTATGCCAGCTGCTCAAACAAAGCTGCTGAATGTTGCCCTACTCTTGGGATACCAGCTTTTTAAGGTGAGGTGATAATTCCCTATTATAACTGTGTAATGACCAATTAAAGTTCACATGATGCAAAATCTATTTCCCCGTTCAATCAATCAAGGTATATCCAATAGTCAGGTAAAAACTTGAGCAGTAGAAGAAATACCTGCATGTAACCTACTGCTTTACTATGAAGCCTTAAAAATGAAATAATGCAAATACCACTCCTAGCATGTTTTCTGGCACCTACAAAGAGCTTTTTTTTTTTTCCAAAGAGTTAATGAATGTTCTCTTTTCCCTGTAGAAAATAGGTATTCATAGCAGATACAAAGCATGTCTTACACACAGTAGGTGTTTTGTAAATATTGTGGATATGAATCTATTTCTCTCTTGAATTTCCTTGTTCTTTTACAATACCAGCCACCATGGTGTTTATAATCCAAGCCAATTCCTCCATGTACCGTATAAGAAGCAAGAATTTGTAATGATTGGGAGAGATATTATGGTATGTACAGGGTTGATTGTTTGTTTGTTTGGTTTTTTTTTTTTTTTGCGGTACACGGGCCTCTCACTGTTGTGGCCTCTCCCGTTGTGGAGCACAGGCTCCGGACGCGCAGGCTCAGGGGCCATGGCTCACGGGCCCAGCCGTTCTGCGGCATGTGGGATCTTCCTGGACTGGGGCACGAACCCGTGTCCCCTGCATCAGCAGGTGGACTCTCAACCACTGAGCCACCAGGGAAGCCCTGATTGTTTTTTCAATTTTTAAAATTACACCACTGTAAGTTATACAGTAGTGTATGTAACTACTGCCTTCGGGAATAATGAGAAGAATGAAACCAGTGATAAGATGTAATAGAGTAGCAAACATTCAAAGATTGCCCTCTTGCAATCCTGTCCATTCATTCATCCAATCTCTCAGGCCTCTTAGCTAAACATTTGTTTGTGTCCAGAACTTAAAAACAATGCAGATGAAAGTCCTGAAGAACACTTGAGATAAGACATGTGTGCAGCAATTAGTGAATGATTCTGAAATAATGGCAGCAGGGTTGTGTGATTTCATAGAACAGACTAAGTGGCGATGCTAAGAAAGTTTTAAATTGAATTGGAAAGGCAGAGACAGGGAAAGCTTTTTGCAATGAGGGCTTTCAAATTGGGTCTTAAAGGAATATTAGACAACAGACTTTAAAAACGTGTTTGTATCCCTGCTAATAACACACCTTCTTCCTATTTCCAGGCCTAAAACTACTGCATAGTGCCTAGCATGTAATAGGAGCTTGACAAATATTTATTGACTCAAAAAAAAGAAAAAGGAAGAAAAGAATGAGTGAGTCGTCCATGCTGCTTCAGTCTGATCTTTTCAGTACATAGATCTGCTGATGTCACTCACCTCCTCTAAAGCTTCACAGATGCTCTGCAGTCTCCAGAGAAAGAGTAGAAAGTGATCTTTGAATCAAATAATGTTTGGTTTGAGTTCCAAATGCCTTCAGACTGGCCTCTGTCCTATCCTATCTATTCCTAGCTCTCTTTCACAGCTTTCTGCCCTTTTGATACCTAAATCTAACCATATCACCCCTCCTACCCTCCCATCTCTTGCTTAAAAACTTTCAGTGGCTGCCCCTCTCTCCTCAGAATCTGGTGTCTACCATCTTCTCCAGCTTCTGCTTTCTGGACCCTTTCCTATAAACTTCGCACTGTCTGGAAGATGTCACATTTTCTCTCTCCTCTGGGCCTTCATGCATATCTGAAATGCTCTCCTTGGAATATTCCTCTCGATGATATGCCCATGGCAACCCCACCCCAAGTATCAAGCTAACTCTTGTGCATCTTTCAAGTCTAGGCTTAAATGACACTTGAGGCCTCCCCTGTCTCCAGGTGGGTCCTGGGCTTTGAGGCTCACAGAGCACCTCACACTTAATCCACTGTAGCATACACCACAGTTGATTGCAGTGATCTGCTTTATAATGGGTGTCTTTCCTACCTAGACTGGCGGTGCTGTGAAGACAATGACTATGCCCGGTTCACAATTGTCTTTAGTACCTGGTACAGTACCTGGGCTAATGAATATCTTTTGAATAAATTAATGAGATCTAAAACTTACTGACTGCATGACCCTGGGCTGGTAACTCTGCCACTCTGAACCTCAATTTTCTCTTTTATAAAATGAAGATATTAGTTGCCTCATAGAGTCTGGTACACTCTAAAGTAGCATATAAATGTCTACTTGTCTAGTTCTAATGGTCTTTGTGAGTAGAACCTCACTTGTCTTTTTAACTTTCACCCATTAATGTATAGTTGGTACCAGACTGGACTTATGTGCTTTTTCCTAAACATTGTCCTCTGTTTCCCACCTTTGTGCCATTGCTCATGCTGTCCTCTCTTCCTAGAATTTCCTTCCTCCCTTCTCCCCATTTCAAAATTTCCTCCATCCCAGAGCCATGAAGTCTCCCTTGATTTGTCTTAGTCAAATTACCTCTCCCTTCAAATGTTTTTACATTTTATCTGCTGCTCTTTTAGAACATTTGCCACTTGCAACACTGTGTTATGGTTATTGATATACAACTTTCAGTTTAGCAGGCTCTAGAGTCAGTCTTCCTGGGTTCATATCCCAGACCTACCTACTTACTAGCTATATAACCATGGCCTGTGTCTGATTTACTTCACTTAGTATGGTAATCTCTAGTTCCACATACTAAGTGAAGTAGGTCAGACAGAGAAAGACAAATATCATTTGATATCACTTATATGTGGAATCTAAAAAAATGATACAAATGAACTTATTTACAAAACAGAAACAGACTCAAAGACTTTGAAAACAAACTTATAGTTACCAAAGGGGAAAGGTGCAGGGTGAGGGGGAGTGATAAATTAGGAGTTTGGGATTAACATATACACACTACTGTATGTAAAATAGATAATCAACAGGGACCTACTGTGTAGCACAGGAAACTCTACTCAATATTCTATAATAACCTATATGGGAAAAGAATCTGAAAAAGAATGGATATGTGTATATATATAACTGAATCACTTTGCTGTGCACCTGAAACTAACATAATGTTGTAAATCAACTATACTCCAATATAAAATAAAAATTAAATTAAAAAAAAACCCATGGGGCTTCCCTGGTGGCGCAGTGGTTGAGAGTCCGCCTGCTGATGCAGGGGACACGGGTTCGTGCCCTGGTCTGGGAAGATCCCACATGTCGTGGAGCGGCTCGGCCCGTGAGCCATGGCTGCTGAGCCTGCGCGTCCCGAGCCTGTGCTCCGCAACGGGAGAGGCCACAACAGTGAGAGGCCCGCGTACCGCAAAAAAAAACCCCAAAAAACATGGCCTAACTAGCCTATCTAAACCTCGATTTTTTAATCCGTAAAGTGGGAATAATAATAACACCCATCTCATAAGTTATTTGGGTGGGGGTCACATTAAATGACATTTTGTAAGTAGATCATTTAGCACAGTGCCACACATATAATCAGTGATTGTGTGTTTGACATAATTACATTATCATCCTCAGCAGCTTCTTCTCCCTAATTAAACTCTGAGTTCCTTGGGGATGAAGATTATGTTTTTATAAGATTCCCCTGTTGCACTGAGAATAATGCCTGGCCTCATCCTTGGTGCTCAGTAAATGTTTGTTGAATGCAGGCATAAGTAAGATAGACAAATATAGACAAATAATGACTTTCTTTTGCTATAAAATGATGGAAGTTTACTGCATTTTTGGGGCTTTTTAGTAACTACTGTCCCTGTGGGTTTCCCCCAGGCTGAACATTTTGAAATAGTGGTAGTAGAATAGGCCCACTATGTTGCCATCAGTCTGGAATTTGGAAAATTACAAGCAGAATTAAAGAACAGTATTAGAATTATTTATTCTTTCTATGCCCCTTTATTGCATTCATTTTGGGAGAAATTATCTATTCTTGTTTAACAAGAAGATTACATTACATATTCATGTAGAAAGAATTTTACCAATCTGTGGAAAGTTTTCTCAGATCTTACCACATGTTAGATGTCAGGCAATGTCTCATTTGGAGAGAGAAAAAAACAACTAGAGTTACTGTGATTTACAGTAAGGCAAGTTATTCTGAATTTCCTTGGTAAAAAGAAAATGAAGGTGCAGATATATCTTTGCAATAGTGATTTCATTTCCTTTCAATAAATACACTAGGAAGTTGCTATGAGAGTAGAGTTTTAACATTCTCACGCTAACAACAACAACAAAGGTAATTATGTGAGATGAGCTGAGGAATGTCAATCCTATTGTGGTAAATATTTCACAATATATATGTGTATCAAATGATCACATTGTACACTTTAAACCTACACAATGTTATGTCAATTATATTTCAATAAAGCTGGAAAAAAGTGAAAAAAAAAAAGAAAATGAAAGCTACATTTGTAAAATATCAGAGAGGTTCATCTTCTAAACAGCCTCTTATCTGGAAAATATATGTAGTCATTTTCCTGACTTAATAAGGAGATAAAGCAAGTTTCACTTATCTTAATTTTGCCTGTAATGAATATACCAGATGAGATTTTGCTATGATATGTGACTGCTCTTTCATTAACAGATTAGATAATTGCTCTCTTGGAATGGACCAACTTTATTATTTAGCACCTGACTTAATCCTGAAATAATCTAGAACTTTTTTGAAAGCATGCAGAGCTATGGTTAGAGGAAAGGCGTTGTGTATACCAGGCCTGAGAAGTCATGGATTTCCATGTGCTTTGGGGGAGATAGGCCACTGCCTGCACAGCTTCACAGGCAGTTGAAAGATTTGATCTCATTTAACTGATCAAGATCTGAAATTTTACCATCTGAATTCCATGCATTCCATTTGTTTGGGGGGAGGACCTAAGAGAGTTGGGAGCTTGGGAGGTAGCCTGGTGTAGAGCAGGGGTTGGCAAACTATGGCCTGCAAGCCAGATCCAGTCCACTATCCATTTTTGTACAGCCCATAAGGTAACAACGACTTTACACTTTTAAATGGTTGGAAAAAAAAATCAAAAGAAGAATGATATTTCATGACATGTGAACATCATATAAAATTCAAATTTCAGTATCCATCCATAAAGTTTTATTGGAACCGTCACGTTCATTAGTTTCTGTATTGTCTATGGTTGTTTTTGTGCTGCAATGGCAGAGTTGAGCTGTTGTAGTAGAGACCGTGTGACCTTTAAAGCCTAAAAATTTACTATCTGGCCCTTTACAGAAAAAGTTTGCTGACCCCTGGTGTAGAAGAAAGAGCATTAAAAGCCATGGAGTCCGTCTTAGGGTTTAATCCTATCTCTTCCAGTTACTAGCTCTGTAACCTCAGTCAAGGTGACCTTCATTCATTCAGTAAACATTTATTGAACTCTTAGTGTTTCTCAGAGACTTTGCTTGGCATTAGAGATGCAGTGGTTTTTGCATCTGAGGGTTGGCCAATACCTAGATTGCTGGTTTCATTGAGAGGATTAAATGAAATTAAGTATTCAAAGTATATAGCATGTAGTAATTGCTCAACAAATGATTTTTTTCCTGCTCTACCCTTTATTAGGAGTCAAAGGTGGGGAAGTCACAGTTTCTTAGAGTATTTGCTCTTTCAACTATTAAACAGCTTAACAAATGATTTTTGAAAGTCCACAGATAACCATTCTACCCTGGTATTTTGGGATGGACTTAGGAGTGTGGCAATGAGGCAGAATGATGAGCTGATGGCTGGCCGGGACCTAGCCTGGTGTCTCAAGTGGAGGTGGTGCTGAGGACCTAGAGGGGAAGAGAGGCATTGGAAAGGCAAGGCCAGGGAAGCACAAATATATGACTTCACAGTTTTAATCCAGGCCTGTTTTGTCCAGATGTAAACTTCTGTGGGACCCGGTCTTGGGTGGCACGTGGTCCTTTGATAGTCAAAATATTTCTAGTAAGCATCGGAGCCAGAATTTTGAATCCTGGGCATTCTGATTCTGATGCCACTAGCCATTATACCAGTGCCTCTCAAATTGGGGTCTAGGGTTCCATGGATGTATCATCAGGGGTTCTAGAGTCCTCTACAGAAGCCTATAAATTTAGGATTTTATGATAAGCTTAGGAAAGAAGAGAAAAAAGATCATATAAGCATATTTCAGACACTCAAATGACCCCTTTATAACCTGGTATTGCCCTGTGGTGCCTTTCTCTAAGTTTGCATTTGTGTTTAGATGGGGTAATTTTAGTGGGCTAATGAGGAAAGAACAGAGGCAGCAGATCTAATAAGAAAATGATGTGTTGACACCATAGGAAGGTCAAATTATATTACTACTTACTCTAAGGACAAAGGTTTCACAGTAATTCTAAGTGAGAGAAGAGGTGGGAGAACCGAATCATCACACAGCACACAGGGGCATTGGTGTGCCATGCCAAACTGGGGCATGTTTAGAATGGCAAGCTAGTTTTTGCAAAACCACAGCCACTATGTAACTTGAATTTTATTAGTTTTGTGGTTTTGCTTTGGTTTAATAAATTGTACAAAAGCTATGTACATACAAGATTTTTAAATCTAGTTGTTTAAAACCAAGTTTTACCTCATTTAAATGACATTATGATAAAAATGATTTCAGTGATGTTCCAAATAACTCTTTATTATTATGAGATCTTGCCTTATTTCATAATTTGAGGCTTCATTGAGTGGGGAAACTCTCTAAATTCTTTCCAAAGTGTTCAAAAAAAAATAGCCCAGAGCTGGAGAGAAGGCAGGAGAAATTTTTCCTGTTAGTGTGTGCATGTCCTGTGCTTGTGTTGATGAGTTTATTTTTCCATGCACAGGAATATGTCCAAAAGAGATGAATGTTGGACCTTCAATATGGTTATTTAAATGATAATCTTATTTCTTTCTGATATTATTCCAGATCATTCAATGTCCATTTCTGTGATTTTTGCTTATCAGTGAAATATCTTTTCATCAGGGTCTGATGCTTATGCTACTGTCTTCAGAATGGTTCCTGGCTCTTTTTTATCCAGAGAAACAAACGGGAGAGGAACTATCAGCCACCCCTCCCCCACCTCTCCATACCTGAATTTACGTTATAAATATATTTATTTGTTTATTGTCCATCCTCCCACTAGAATGCAAGCTACATGAAGGTAGGGGTTTTCTCTTGTTTATTTCATTCAGGGGTTCAAAACCAGGGCAGTTTTTCCTCGAGGGAACATTTAGCAATGTCTTGTTGTCACAACGAGGGTGAGGACTACTATTGGCATTTGGTGGGTAGAGGTCAAGGATTTGAACCTAGCTCAGTCTGACTTCAAAACCTGAAACCAAGACTGTCTTTCTTCAAATGAAAGAGCTTATGCATGATGGGATAAACCTGAGCTTTCACACAGTACACAACTTCCTTCCTAGACCATCTCTTTTCTCTCTAGAGTAGTTTTTGTTTCTAAATATGGTTTTCTCTTTCTCCCTAGGTGGGCTATTGATTAATTAACTAATATTAGAGCCTACCATGTCCAAGATGTGAAGCTACCAGAGATGGCTTATAGATTTTATTTTATGTGTCATCTCTGATCATTGATCATTGGCTATAAATGTGTTGAGAAGGATTATCTGGCTGAGTGTGGGATAGAGCCATCATCAGTTAGCCGACTGATTTTGGTCAGGTGGTTTGCACACGTTTCATACATTTACATTCTCTGTTTGAGGCACTAGGGACCAATCAAAGATGAATAAGGTGTCCTATGGAAATATCCAACCTTCAAGTTTCAGCTCCATTCCCACCACTTCCAGAAGATTTCCTGATCATCCCAACTTCTCTCTCTTTTCTAATCCTATAGCCAAGGTCTAGTAGGTGAGACAGGGAAATATAACAGTACTCATGAACTTAGCACTGCTGTAGCTTAGTACTCCTCATGTACGTATCTCACTTCCTCAATGGGACAACAAGGCCCAGGAGCTCAGTGGGCAGTGCTCATGGAGCTCCTCATCTCTCATTTGGCTTAATGTAAAAAGTACTCAGTGAATATTTGCTGAGCAGAGGGTTAAATGAATTAATGAATGAGGTGGGGGTACTGCATACCTATTCCTATCAGACTGAAGAACCTACAAATATATACAAGATCCCAAAACTAAACAATTAATGCCTAACCTAGCAAGGAACCTCCAGGATACTGTTCTAGCACTGTGTTCAGCCCCTGTTCTGGCTGGTCTGTGTTCCTCAAACATCTGTAGTTGTTAAATATTTTGAACAACTAGATTGAACATTTCAGTCTAAAACTGAAACTACCACCAGAAGTCATCATCCCCATTTTCTGTTTTATTCATCTTATAACACTTGGCCCGACCAACACACTCCATATTTTACTTATTTATTTTATTGTCTGTCTTCCCTCCCAGCAAGGAGCAAGAATACAATGAAGACAGGATTTTTGTCTTTTTTAGTGGCTGCTTGTTTCAGTTATCTATTGCTGCATAAACAAACAACCCCAAGCTTAGTGGCATAAAATAACAGTCATTCATTATGTGTACAGATTTTGTGGGTCAGGAATTCAGACAAGGTACACAGTAGGTGTATTAGTTTTCTACTGCCATGTGACAAATTACCAGAAATTTAGCAGCTTAAAATAACATACATCTATTCTCTCAGTGGGTCAGGAGGCTTAAGGTACAGCTTAGCTGGGTCCTCTGCTCAGAGACTTGCAAGATTGTAATCAAGCAATCAAGATGTTGGCTGGCTTGTGTCTCTTTCTGGAGATGAGGGCCTTTCTCAAGCTCACATGTTGCTGGCAAAATTCAGTCCCTTGTGGTTGTAGGACTGGTGTTCACACTTTCTTGTTGGCTGTCAGCTGGGAGCTGCTCTCAGCTCCTGAAGGCAGTCCCTTTCCACATGGCCCTCTCACAACATGGCAGCTTTCTTCTTCAAGGCTGGTGGAAATGGCACAATCTCTCTTTTAATAGCTTTTACTTTATTAAGTCAGGCCCACCCTGGATAATCTCCCTTTTTTTTTAAACAAAATCATCTGATTTGGGACCTTAATTACATTTGCAAAATCCCTTCACTTTGCCATATAACACAATTGAGGGAATGCTATTGTGTTATAGATATCACATATAGAATGATATTCTATCCACAGTCCTTCCCCTTTCCCCTCAACACACACTGAAGGAAGGGGATTATGTAGGATGTAAACACAAGGGGTGTAGGGGGGGAATCTTGGGGGCCATCTGAGAATTCTGTCTACTGTAGCAGAAGTGTCTTGTAGCAGAAGACACAAGATCACTTCTTTTTTTTTGCTGTACGCGGGCCTCTCACTGTTGTGGCCTCTCCCGTTGCGGAGCACAGGCTCCGGACGCACAGGCTCAGCGGCCATGGCTCACGGGCCCAGCCGCTCCGCGGCATATGGGATCCTCCCAGACCGGGGCACGAACCCGTATCCCCTGCATCGGCAGGCGGACTCTCAACCACTGCGCCACCAGGGAGGCCCCAAGATCACTTCTTGATGTTGGGGGTTGGGGGGGAGTCTCCACTGGAAAGACCTGAATTGCTGGGGGTTGGAACAAGCTGTGGGCACCTTTACCTAACTCTCTGGTCCCTGGTCAGAAAGAACTCAAAAGATGGGCTCAGCTGGGATTGAAGACCAGAGACACATGTGGCCTCTCCACGTGAATTGTCCTTCTCACAGCTTGAGGGCTGATTCTGAAATGAAGTATCCCAAAAGGGATTGTCAGAAAGTGAGTATTTCAAGAGATCAGGTGGAAGCTATATTTTTTTTAATGACCTAGTCATGGAAGTCACATAGCATCACTTCTGTGCCACAAAACTTTACAGATTCCATGGATATTGACCCTCCCTCTTGATGGGGGGAATGGTAAAAATATCTGTAGCCATTTTTTTTTAAACTACCGCACTTTTTTCTCTAGTAGGTCTGCACTAAATGTTGAATCAAATAAATATTTATCTAATAAATCTAATTCAGACTAGGATAGAATTAAATCAAGAAAAACTATCTGACAGAGACATATCTTAAATGATGAATGAGTTGAATAGATGAAAGTATAGGAAAAAGTGTTTTAGGCAAATGGAACAGCATACACAAAGGTATAGAAACATGAAAAAACTGGGTACTTAGGACAACTATAGGTAGTTCAGTGTAGCTAGAGCATAGAGTGTGTACGGAACAGTGGGAGGTGATGGGTGTGGAGAGATGGGCAGGGGTGAGGTCACAGAGGGACTTTTGGGTTATGCTATGGAGTTTTCCTGGAAGACCTGGGGAGACACTGAAGAGTGCCACAAGTTCAGGGAGGCATTTTAGAAAGATTCTTATGTCTGCATTATAGAGGGTAGACTGGAGGTATGGAGAGCAGTAAAAGGATGCTATAGTAATTCAGACAAGAGATGATGAGAATGAATTGTGGCCTTTGCATTGAGGATGGAGAAGAGAGGACAGTTTCCCACATAAGATTCTCACTCAATAATTTCAGCATTGCTTTACTTACTTATTTATTTTTGCATTCATTGCGATCTGAATTCCTGTTCTTACTATTTATCACAGAGTTTGATGCTCATCTGGAATGCATGAGTGTTGAAACTCATTGGCATAAGTCAGGCATGGTGTACATCTGAACACTACTCCCTACACAATCTTTACAGCTCAGCTCTGAACCGGCTCCCTTGGTGATGAGTGTTGGTGATGAGATACAAATACATTGAATTGAAACCACAACAGTCACCTTGGATTGGGATGCAGCAAGGAGATAGAATCTGATTCCCGCTTTGCTTGTGTTCAAAACGGCATGACATATTTGTACAGGAGTGTTCTCTCTGGAGTGTCAAGTACTTAATAAATATCACCTCTGTACATTTTGGCAAATAGAGCCAGTTGAATTCCCCGGTTTCCAGGCCTTTTTGCAGAGTTTCTGAGGTGAATAAACCTCTTCTATTTTTTCTCCTTGCTAGAAAATTATCAAAGGGCTGATCACCTTTAGGATTAGGACAGATTCTTGACTCCTTCCTGCTGACCCTTATATTACAGATTAGGAAACCAAGCTGAGGGTGGGATGAGGTCCTAACAGCTGGTCAGTGGGGAAGCCTGGGGGATATTCAGATCACACATCCATCTCATGTAACTAATGAACTTGTCATCTTTAGTACCTAAAACAAATATATTTTGTTTAATGAGTGTTAAGGAAAATCTCGACACTAAGAATTCCTTTGATTCAGTTCAACAATTATTAATTTAACACCTACTTTTTGGCAAGCACATTTCACAGTGAAGGAGCAATAACAACAAAAATCCCTGTCCTCATGAAGTGCACATTCTAGTAAGGGGAAATAATAAACAATAATGATAATAAAGAAATTATAACTAAAATCACATGTGTGCTAGAAGTAGTATTTAAAATCAATAGCATGTTAGAATGTGATATATTTTATAGGAAAAAAAAGCTGAGTAAAGGGGGTTGGCAGATCTGAGGGCATGGTGTGCAACCTTAAATAGGGTGATTATGGTATGCTTATTAAAAGATTTTCTTTTTTTTTTTTTTTTTTTTGCGGTACGTGGGCCTCTCACTGTTGTGGCCTCTCCCCTTGCAGAGCACAGGCTCCGGACGCGCAGGCTCAGCGGCCATGGCTCACGGGCCTAGCCGCTCCGCGGCATGTGGGATCTTCCCGGACCGGGGCATGAACCCGTGTCTCCTACATCGGCAGGCGGACTCTCAACCACTGCGCCACCAGGGAAGCCCTTAAAAGATGTTTTTATCCTCAGCTCTACCCAGTTACATTTGAATGAAGGAATCCTTACTCTTAAGCCACTTAAATTGCTTAATCTCTCTGAGCCTCAGTTTCCTATTCATTCACTCATTCACACAACACGTAATTGTATTAATGATGATGGTTCCCACTGATATTTTGGAAAATATCAATAAAAAATTGACACAATCGCTGCTCTCATCTAATCTAGCAGGAAGGCAGACCTTAAACAAGAAATTTTCAGAAAGTAAAATGGATGCTTTGAAAATGAAAGCTTAGAGTGCCATGAGAGGAGATCATAAGGGATGTATAACCAAGTGCAGTAGTCAGGGGAGACCTCTGAGAAATGTCACTTAAGCTGAGGCCTGAAGAATAACTGGGAAAGTAGGGTGGGCTAGAATGGGAAAGGGTGTTCTGGGTAGAGGAAACAGCCTGTGTGATGAGAGTTTGGGGTCTTTGATAACTTGACAGAAGTTCAGTATGGCTGGGGCAAAGAGGATGAGGTGGAAGTTGTCTGGAGAGGTAAGTAGAGGTCAGGACCTATAGCCATGTAAATTATCTGCAAAATGGGGATGAAGAATGATACACAGCATCTGGCATTGAGTAGGTGCTCAATAAATGATGACAATAGTAATAATGAAAGACAGCAGTGCAAAACCCTAAGCCAGCTGAAAGTTGGAATCTTTGGTGTACCTTCTAGGTAAGGTAAGCCTCATGTTGCTGGCAGGAAGCTGACTGGGTTGGTGTTTAAGTAAAAACTAAGTTCTCCATTGACTTCTGAGCCCAGTGTGCATATTCCCTGATTTTCTTGGTAGGTGATAAAAGAGTTTGAAATTGGAGATAGAAAGATCTGACTTTCAGGGTTAAGTCTTCTGCTAACTAGGTCTGTAACCTTGCACAAGTCTTTTACCTCTCTGGATCTCACTGACCTTACCTGTAAAATGGAGATCGTAATACTTACTAGTCACTCTCAAAGGGCTGACTGAGGATCAAAAGAAATGATATTTGGGATTTTTTTTTGTAATTTCTATAGTGCTACAGTTTTGTTTGACTTACTCTTCTGTATATTAATGGGGAAAAGACCCTAAGAAAAAGCCTCCTCTTTGTATTTTCCCAAGACCAGATTCTTCCCATCACAACTGCAATACGTTTCTATGTATTTCCCAGCCAGTGTGCTAATGCTTTCTTTGGTTGTTGAAGGAATACTGTTTTGAGGCTCCAATGCATTTATGGTGCTGCTCTAAAATTCAGTCCAAGCTGAAAACAAACACAAAATCAGGAACTGGTAGTTAGATCATGTGACATTCATTCACACTTCTCTATAAATAATGGGGGTCTGCTTAGGTGGAAATAGACAAGTCTGATCTCCCTTATATTACTGTAACTATTAACTACTACTTCTAAAATCTATCAAGTTATCATTATTGTTATTATTATGAAACTCAATCCTATTTCCATGTCATAAAGATAAACCAAATCTCATTTCAATTAGTTACAGCAGGAGGGAATGAACTTTAAACAGACATTTAATTTCTGAAAAAAAAATTAGGAAGTTCTTCATGGAAATGTTATGGCATTTTGAAACAGATTAATAGTTCAGTGTGAACACATCCACCCTGCAGCTAAATGATGGCTATATGATGATGAGGAGACAGGTTAAATGAGCAAAACCAGTTGATACCACTGGTTTGGTTCTACTCAAATAATGTTCACTTTACGACTTGAGTGCTATTCTTTTTTTCCTTCACTTTACAGATTGAATTATTGGCCTTACATTATAGGTGTGTTTTATTTATTAAGAGAAAGTAGTTGACTTTCAGGGTGATAATAAAATTTAGCAAAATCTTCCCAAACTAGATGCTGTGGAGAGACTTACATTCTCCCCAAAAGGTCAAACTCCCAAGATTTCAACCTGTAGCTGGGGGTGGAGGTGGAGGGAGCCTAGAGCTGATTCAGAAAGCTTGTCCATTCTTTTCTTTCCCCCCTTTTCTTTTTACTAACATTCATATCCAAGAGTGTGCCCACTTTTCAGCAGCTGAACATGACAAGGGGAAAAGGTTTCAATGATGAATTCCTGTGTCTGTAAATTTCATGCTTGTGAAGTTGGATTAATAGCAAGGCAGACTGAAGTCCTTTTGTTCTTGCACAAACAGCTACAAGGCAGAGAGCAACAGTGTGAGCGTCCCAGTCTAGCAAGGCCTCGAGGCATGACTGGAGGGACCTCGTCGTCAATCTCTGGCCTCTCTTCTGAGGGCTAATTATGGCATTTGTTCCACTGGGACCTGGATGGAAACCACGAAACAAATGTCAGCAAGACTTCAACGTTTGTTTCAGCCTCCATGAAGGCTGGGTTTCAATGAAATCTTTTAAATTTGTTGCCATGGAATTACCATCCAAGGATTTTATATACTTTTCGGTTCTTAGGGAAAGAGAATATAAGCTAACCAGGCTGTTGTGTGGTTACAGAAGGATTGGTTTTTGGAGTTTTGGAATACAGTTCCTCCAGGACACTGGAACTGTTGCTAGGTGTATGATGGGATTAAACCCTCTGTTCCTGGAAAAGAGAGGCCACCTCACTGCATGTGCTACACTGTTACACAGAGAACACGCCCTTTGGGAGGGATCTATTGTAGACAATTGAAAGAAAGTTAATAAGACCTTGACTTTTTTCTAACGTCATTTAAAAAAGCATCTCAAAGTATTTCATCTAATTCAGTTTAGCACAGTTTGTAGCCCTACTAATTAAGTAGCTAAGTGATTAGACACAGTGATTCCTTTTTTAAAAAAATTAATTAATTTATTTATTTTTGGCTGCGTTGGGTCTTCGTTGCTGCGCGCAGGCTTTCTCTAGTTGCGGTGAGCAGGGGCCGCTCTTCGTTGCGGTGCGTGGGCTTCTCATTGAGGTGGCTTCCCTTGTCGCAGAGGATGGGCTCTAGGCACGCGGGCTTCAGTAGTTATGGACGTGGGCTCAGTAGTTGTGGCTCGCAGGCTCTAGTGCACAGGCTCAGTAGTTGTGGCACACAGGCTTAGTTGCTCTGTGGCATGTGGAATCTTCCTGGACCAGGGCTCAAACCCGTGTCCCCTGCATTGGCAGGCGGATTCATTTTTTTTTTTTTTTTTTGCTGTACGCGGACCTCTCACTGCTGTGTCCTCTCCCGTTGCGGAGCACAGGCTCTGGATGTGCAGGCCCAGCGGCCATGGCCTACAGGTCCAGCTGCTTCGCGGCACGCGGGATCCTCCCGTACCGGGGCACGAACCCACGTCCCCCGCATCGGCAGGCAGACTCCCAACCACTGCGCCACCAGGGAAGCCCGGCAGGCGGATTCTTGACCACTGCGCCACCAGGGAAGCACTAGACACAGTGATTCTTAAATGAGGGCTTGTCTTCACTAACTTTTTACAGAGATATGAGAAAAATGGGGACAATGTAGCTTTTCTATAAAGCCTAATTTATTCTTCTACTTTCGGTGTTAAAGATATCCTTTCTTGGGCTTCCCTGGTGGCGCAGTGGTTGAGAGCCCGCCTGCCGATGCAGGGGACACGGGTTCGTGCCCCGGTCCGGGAAGATCCCACATGCCGCGGAGCGGCTGGGCCTGTGAGCCATGGCCGTTGAGCCTGCGCGTCCAGAGCCTGTGCTCCACAACGGGAGAGGCCACAACAGCGCGAGGCCCACGTACCGCAAAAAAAAAAAAAAAAAAAAAAAGATATCCTTTCTTTTATGAAGTGATGCTGGTGGTAGAAGGTAATTGGTTTTTTATTTTTTATAAATATTTGTTTGTTTATTTATTTATTTTTGGCTGCAGTTGCTCGTAGTTGCGGCATGCGGGATCTTTCATTGTGGCGCGGATTTCTCTCTAGTTGTGGCATGTGGATTTTCTCTCTCTAGTTGTGGCACACAGGCTCCAGAGCATGTGGGCTCTGTAGTTTGTGGCACACAGGCTCTCTCATTGAGGCATGCGGGCTCAGTAGTTGTGGCACGCAGGCTTAGTTGCCCCGCAGCATGTGGGGTCTTAGTTCCCCAACCAGGCATCAAGTCTGCATCCCCTGCACTGGAAGGCAGATTCTTTACCACTGGACCACCGGAGAAGTTCCGGTAGTTGGTTTTTTTAAATGCCCTTTACAAAATACAAAAATGACAAACTTAGGTTTATTCTCACATTAAAAATCTTTGTTTTTAAAATTTTCAGGTTAACAAAGTTCCCAAATCTGAAAACCACTGTCAGAGCAAGGGCTTTGGAGCTAGAAAGACTATACTCCATGACTTACCATCTATTTGACCTTGAGAAAGATAAATACTTTTCTGAGCCTTGATTTTTCTCATTTGTAAAATGAAGATCAAAATATCTATCTTAGATATTGCAAGATAACAGTATTCATAAAAGTAAAAAATTGGAAATGGTCCAGTTTGATGAATACAAATGTTCATCAACTGGTGATTGGATAAACAAATGATGATATATCTATGCAATGGAATACTATTCAGCAATAAAAAGTAATGAACTACTGATCCATGCTACAACATGGATAAATCCCCAAAACATTATAGGTGAAAGAAACTAGGCATGCAAGACCACCTATTGTATCATTCCACTTACACTAAATGTCCAGAAAAGACAAATCTATACAGACAGAAAGTAGATTCATGGTTGCCTAGGGCAGAGGGTGAGAACAGGGATTAACTGCAAATGAACATGAAATATCTCTTTGGGTAATGGAAATATTCTAAAACAGGATCATGGTGATGGCTGCACAACTGTATGTTTACAAAAAATTATTGAGTTATATACTTAAAATGGGTGGATTTTTTTGGTATGTAAATTATACCTCAATAAAGCTGTTCAAAAAATAATTTTAAAAGAAAAAAGAGGGGACTTCTCTCTTGGCGCAGTGGTTGAGAGTCCGCCTGCCAATGCAGCGGACACGGGTTCGTGCCCCGGTGCGGGAGGATCCCACATATCACGGAGCGGTTGGGCCTGTGAGCCATGGCCGCTGAACCTGCGCGTCCGGAGCCTGTGCTCCACAACGGGAGAGGCCACAGTGGTGAGAAGCCACAGCGGTGAGAGGCCCGCATAACGCAAAAAAAAAAAAAAAAAAAAAAAGGAAAAAAATGAGCTAACATTTGTGAAGCACGTAGCCCAGTGCTGGTACATGGTATGTATAATTAAGAGCATCACAATTATAGAACTATGCTGGCCGACTTTTCAGAGAACTCCTTCCTCCACTGTGACTTGTTGGACTTTGCATGAGTGAGACGTTAATTAGTAATTATGATTTCAGTGTCTATGTGTTACTATAGCTAAAATATATCCCTTCCTGCAAGGAAATTGCAAGCTGGTTGGGGAGACAAGACCTATGCATAAAATAATTAGATGCTGAAATAAGCCGTTTTAAGGTTAAATGCCAAGAGGATTCACAAAGATAGTTGTTGGTCTGGGAGTTCGGAAGAAAGTAAGGTTTCTATGTCAGAAAAGGGGCCCTAATCTGTATCATGAAGGATGGGGAAGAAATCAGGTAGAAGAGAAGAGGCAGAGGGATGTTCCAGAAAGGAAAATAAGAATAAACAGTCACAGAGAAATGTCAATCAACCATGATCACTCAGGGAGCTCCAGGGAAAAGAGAGTTTGGGTTTTTTTTTTTTTTTCTTTTTTTTGCAGTATGCGGGCCTCTCACCGTTGTGGACTCTCCTGTTGCTGAGCACAGGCTCTGGACGCGCAGGCTCTGGACACGCAGGCTCAGCGGCCATGGCTCACGGGCCCAGCCGCTCCACGGCATGTGGGATCCTCCCGGACCGGGGCATGAACCCGTGTCCCCTGCATCGGCAGGCGGACTCTCAACCACTGCGCCACCAGGGAAGCCCCGAGAGTTTGGGCTTTGAAGGTAGACAGATTTGTGTTCAAACTCTGACACCACCTTTGCAAACTGTGTGACATTGAACAAGTAACTTAATTTCTGAGACCTAATTGCATTAACTATAAAGAGGTGAAAATAAAACCTATCTTTCAGGATTAATGTTAGCATTAAGTGAGATATCCTATGTAAATCTCTTGGCACAATGCCAGGTTTATAGAAGGTATTTAATAAACATGAATTTCCTTTCCTCCTATGCCCTCAAAAAGGTGATAATTTAGTTATGGAAAAACACATACTAGGAATACTTTCTTAAACAGACAATATCAGGTTAAAACCAAATTTAAAAATTTTTTTAAATTATTTTATTTTATTTTACTTTAACTTTTATTGGACTATAGGTGATTTACAACGTTGTGTTACTTTCTGCTGTAAGCAAAGTGAATAAGTTATACATATACATATATCCACTCATTTTTAGATTCTTTTCCCATATAAGTCATTACAGAGTATCGAGTAGAGTTCCCTGTGCTATACAGTAGGTCCTTATTAGTTATCTACTTTATATACAGTACTGTGTTAAAACCAAATTAATTATACAGTTAATTCAGACATTTTTACTCATCTTAAGATCTAGTTTATCAATTAATGCATCCTGTATTTTTCTTGGCAATACTCATGGCAATTTTTTTAAAAATCAATCTTACTATGATATAATTTACATATAACATACTGCACCCATTTAAAGTATACAATTGGATGAATTTTGACAAATGTATACACTGTGTAACTACCACCACCAGGATAGAGAACATTTCCATAATCCTCAGAAGTTTCCTCATGCCCCTTTGCTGTCTATCCTCCCTTCATTCCTGGCCACAGGCAACACTGACATGTTTTCTGTGACTATTGGTTAGTTTGCTCTTTCTAAAATTTGACATAAATAGAATCATACAATATGTATTCTTTTGTGCCTGGCTTCTTTTATTCAGCATAATGTTTTTCAGATTTATCTATGTTGTTGCATTTTAGTGGTCCATTCCATTTTATTGCTAAGTGGTATTCGATTGTATGGATATATCACAATTTATTTATCAATTTACCTGCTGGTAGAAATTTGGATTGTTTCCAGTTTTTAGCTATTATGAATAAAACTGCTATAACCATTCGAGTACAGCCTTTGGCAGACATACGTTTTCATTTCTTTTGGGTAAATACAAAGGAGTGGAATTGCTGTGTCATAAAGTATGTTCAACTTTATAAAAAACTGCCATCGTTTCCCGAAGTGGTTGCCTCATTTTACATTCCCACCAGTAGTACACTAGAATTTCAGTTTTCTGCATCCTCATCAAAGTATTGTCAGTCATTTTAATTTTAGCCATTGTAATGGATATTTGGTGGTATCTCATTGTGATTTTACTTTATGTTTTTCTGGTGACTAATGATTTGGGGCTTACTGGCCATTTATACACTTTCTCTTGTAAAATATCTGTTCGAGTCTTTTGTCCATTTAAGAATTTGGTCTCTGGTAGTTTTAATCCTTTTTTAAGTGTCTGTCTTACATATAATACTGTAAACTCTATGAGTTTCTGCATCCCCAGGCCCTGCCACAATTCCTGGTAAATAATAGAGGGTCGATAAGTATTTGTGGACAGGCTGACTTGATTGATGTATGCTTTTATTAGAAGGAGTGGAGTGGCTCTGTTAATTTCTTTTACAATCAGGAGAATCACTTAGTAGTAACTATTTCTAGTGATTTAGTACCTAGCTCCTTGGGGCTGACAATTTGAAAAGTCTAAAGTTTGAAACAAGAGAATCATTATCATTATCAAATATTTATTGAATTCCCCCAAGTTCCAGGCACTGTGCTAGGTGTTTGGACATGAGACTTCATTTGCGCCCTCAGGAAGTTTATGCTCTCTGGAGATATAAAACATAGTAATTTATTCAAGGGCCATACCCAGGAGTCAAATGAGCAAGTGACGTGGGCAGTTGCTTCCAAATCATGAGTCTGGGAAATCCAGAGGAAGGAAAGATAACAACTTGCTTGGGGAATTAGGAAAGGCTTCATAGAGAAGTTGACCTAGGAGATGAGTCTGGAGGCTGAAAAGGATTGGGATTTTGAGGATGGAAGAGTAGGGAAAGGCACCACAGTTTGGTAAAGGGAATGGGAGGCATGAGGAAAAGCACAGAGGTGGAAGGACTCAGGGAATGGTCTGTAGCCCAACTTGAAATAAGACTGGAGGGTAGGGAGGGGCACTGTGGTAAGAAAGTTCAATATATTTGCCTCCCTTAGCACTTGGCGAGAGTTGCCCTAGAATTGAAAAGGCTTTTTGGAGAAAAACACAAGACACATATTCTTTCTTGCTTTTTCTAGTCAACAGTAAATGGTAAGACCCTATTCAGTGTATAACTAGACAGATTAGGTCCCATGCTCTGAACTCCCATAACACTCTGTACACCTCAATTTCAAGATTTACTATGCCTGTTGATTCACTTGGTTTACTGGGTTGTAAGTTGGATGAGGGCAGGAAACATGTTGGTCTTACTCACTGTTGTATTATTTCCAGGGCCTGTTTATTTAATGAACAAATTAATGAAATTTATTTCTGAGATTTAGAATCTTTGCAATGGAATAAATATTTGTGAATTTCTACAGCTCTTATGATAATAGTAAGCTACCTAATTGACTGACATGTTTAACTGAAAGATTTTTTTGAGGTTCTGGGTTTTATTCTAGCACTGTTTTTTTTCAGAAGGGATTTTTACTTTTTGTAATAATAAGAGCTGTCATTGATAAAGGCACTTACTCTATGCCAGACATTGTATTAAAATGTTTTTATACAACATGAGAAATATGATGTCAAAAGAAACTGAATTATTTGCCAAGCGTTCTTAGTAAGTGGCAGAGTTGGGATTTGAATTCAGCTCTGGCTGTTAACACCATTAATTCTTTAAACAGAGCTCTTCAACTTGAGCCCATTATTCCTACAGAAGCTTGTGGGTGATGCTCTTGATTTGACCAAAAGTGTGAATTTGAGCACCCAGGTCCCACCTTCAACCCAGACTGGTGTCTGCTGGCCAGACATGTGAAGTACAGTGATGGGGGCTTGCAGAATGTTGTAGCTCTTTTGCTGTCTAATTTTATTACCTTGCTGTTCTGATGCAAATTTGGAGACAGCCTATTAATGTCATTTGAAATGGATTCACCAAGGTTTTGCCTTTTTCTGAAATTACTGAAATTTGAGATGGGAAATATGCTAAATTAGATAGTAGTATCTGCTAGGGTACTAAGGAGAATTGGCTACAGAGGATGTCCAACCTAGTCTTGCACCTTCTTGCTTTGTAAATTTCATATCACTTTAAAAATTCTATGTGAAATCTGTGCTATTAAAAATAGAAGAAAAAGTTCAATGAAAATTTATGAGACTTTTCTATATGCATTAATTGTAGGTAAATCTGATTTTAGAAATAGCGTTGGGTACACCCCCGAATCCAATCTTTAGACTAAAATTTAAACACTCAAGTAGCTTATTATTTTCAGCTGACTCGAGGAGATATTTTCTCATTTTTTCTAGGTATTTTTCAAACAAACTGTATGTGCCTCCATACACATATATGTATCAGCATGCCTCTTTAAAACAAATAGTTTGGGTAGTGTGAGAAACATATTCAAAGTAAGCCATTGCATTTGTCACATACCTTATGTGCCTTTGAGCACAACTCCTGAAATTCTTTAGTGAGCATTCACTTAGAATTTTCTGAAGAACAATTTCTCCGTAAATTATTAACTTTTTATTGCCACATTTCCCAGATTCAATTAGATTAACATTTAGTGTCATTTCTCAAATAGAGATAATCATCCTGATAATGCTTTGAAGAAAGAACTTGCATGTTATATACATTTAAGGCTTTTAACTTGTCTTATTTATTGGGCAGGAATGTGTATATGTGCCAGGGCAGAGAGAAGCTGAAAAGGATGACACTTGATGGAAATTGATAAGTTGAGAATCATTCCATATTGAGTTTATGGCATTTGGTTTCCTCTGCCCTGGGCATATCAGAGAGCCGATGAAATACGCAGGCTAAGGAGGACGGATTCCCTAAGTGGCTTCTGAATACAACGTTTATTTCTAGCCAGTAAAGTTTAGCAAACCATGTCCAGTGCTGTTGACAAGTAGCACAAACCAAATGACAACAGTATGCTTTTGATGTGCTGGCGAAGGTAGGGTTTGGAACTCCCTGCTTTACTGTCTCGCCACAGTATGTGGTAAAGTCCAAAGGAGTAGTGATGCCCACACGGAACCCGCTTGCTATGGTAGCAGCTACTTCAAACATAGTTTCATGAATAGGAGCTCATTTGACCCTTGACCAGAACCAGGCTCTAAATTGGCAGACAGAGAATCGGAGTAATTTGTATCATTTCAATTAGTTACTCGCTGCATAACGGGGAGGTCATGACTTTCTGCCATGATTACTGCCCATGGCAACCAAGCTTGAATGTACCATCAGTTTCCAAATACTTTCACTTAATAAATGTAACTTCATAAACAAGGCTCAATTGTTGGGGGTGCACAACAAAGTGAATTATCCACTCTACGATTGAACGAGCGGAAGATGACATAACTTTGTCGGCAAGATCCTTTCAATTTTTTTTTTCTTAAGAGAGAAGCTGATAAATGGGGTTAATAACATTGGCTGAATGAGCAGTATTGATCTTTGGCTATGTAAAACAGCCAGGAGAGAAGTGAGTTTATGTAAGAGCACTCTTGTAGTTCTGAAAGCCGGCAGTTTTCTTTCACTGTTTGCTCTGTACAACCAAAATTCAAAAATCCTAAAATCAATGTTGCCATTGTTGGGTCCAAACAGCACACTCTTCCACGGACAATGCAAAGAATTTCAAAATATAGATAGCTCCCTGATACATACAGATCTGATTGTAAGAAACATTGGGTTGTTTTCTTTCTTGAATAGAAAGGGCAACTTGTTTCAGGGCGAAGACAATGGTGTGTCTAGATGCCTGTGAAACTTCATGAACCCAGTGCAATAATTCAAGCCTTTGATTTGAAAAATGTTTTGTATGTCTTCCTCCACATCTGCAAATACCTCCACTTTCCCTTGATGCCAGCCAAGAGTTGTTAGCAAGTCAATGTTTTCCACTTGAGGAAGAAAAAAAAGTTCAGCACGTACATAAGTTTTGCTATTTGGCTTTTGTTTTTTGAATTAAAATAAAGGTTTCCTTCTTTCATGTCACAATCTATTAGCCACTGGGAAACCTGGTATCACAGTTCTTTCCCATTCACCCCTGCATTTGTAGCAGATTTGACGGTGTGTGGAAACCAACACGAGCACTGCTCTGTGACTGTGTCACCTACAATCAGCTTGTGCTGTGGCTCAGATTAATCATGACAGTAGGCAATATTTCCAACATTATTAGAAGAGAAACCTAATATTTTGGGACATCAGGGTTCTCTGAGCTGTTGTCCATCAAACTGAGAACCTTCATCTCCTACTCCTTGGATGGGTAACCTTAAGTTTTAACCACTTAATGGACAAAACACTTTTTTAACCAAAAATAAATAAAAATTAAAAAATAAAAGAAGAAGATGTGGCTATGCTGGTATTTAAAGTTATGTCTTGAGATCATCCCCAAAAGGTTTGATAGTCATGCTGTCCAGTAGTGGACTCCCATTTTTTCTTGAAATGTATCCACCCAAGTGTCCTAGGTTTTTCTGAATTTCCATCCTTAGGAAGCTTTGTGCTTAAATCTGTAGATGATTATAAGATAGAGATCTCTGTGATACTGTTAAACTTTTATCTAATATGGTTTCTATCGTGTAAACTGAATGAAGATTTGCCAAGGATGTCACAGAACAATTTACAGGAAGGAGATTGAGTGTGTGTTTGAAGGATACTTATTAAAAAGCTACATTATTAAACTATGGCTTAAAGATATATATGCCAAGGTACATAATTCAATTTGACAGTACTATTTAGAAAGTGGATGGTTTTTAGGTCTGAATATACCTGCTTTAATATACTTTTTACCTTTTGTCTGGCTAATTTAGTTTACATGAACAGGACTGAAAACTGGGTACTCTACTGATCTTTTGAAGCTCTGATTTTTCTTCTTTGTAGTTGAAAAGAAAGAGCATCAGATGATAAAGTAGACGTTATAGAGAACATACCATTATTCACAGCTTCCCAGTGATCCCAAACCTTTTTGGATCAAACTTTTATCAAATATCTAATATAGTCAAAATGCTAGGAATTTAAAAAAGTCTTTAGACAGTCATATCAAGACAGCACACTATGCTTTGAGAATCTGATTCCTATCGGATGACATAACGTTTCATCCATTCAACTGATAGATGCAGGAAATCTGAGCAACCAGGGGCAGTTGCCAAACTTTTGGTTTCCTGTTTTAGACCTATCCCTCCTAGCCCCTAGAAGAGAGTAAGTTCACAATAAATATGTGTGGAACGAATGATTTCCCAAGCTAATGTACAGGCAGTCTCATCAGAAAGAGACCAAAGTTTTGATACATTTCCTTGCATTTAGAAGGTTTTGGTGTGTGAACAGCTTAACATTTTCCAATTGAATTCCTAACTGAATTATATAATAACAAATCCTACACAATTAACTGATCCCTCGATACCTTCTCTTTCAACCTCAGGAAAAGAACCTGATAAAGTTCAGGAGTTTTCCCGGGACCTTTCCTCCCTTTTTAGGCTTCGGCTGCTCCCAGGTCTATCCATCATCATTTTAGCTTTGAAAGTTGGTTCATTTGTCTTGTTCCTTTAGCTCTGTCACCTCAAGCTTCGAAGGTTGAGTCCCAATTTCTTGCATGTGGTCTTTCATTGGCTCACTCCCTGCTGGTACCCACTCCATCATTCTTGCAGCTATTTGATCTTGGTTTTCTGTGTGTCAGACTCTGCCCAGCCACCTGATGGTTTTTGGTTCCAGGCTTGCCGCAGATTCTCTATTCTCGTGCTGACTTGTCACTCCATCACTATGCTAAGCTTCAACTTTTTCTTTATTCTTTTAATTAAGAAATGGTTTATTGTATTTTTTTTTCTGATTACAGAGTCACACTTTGTTATAGAAATTTTGGAAAGTGAAGAAAAACACAGTGAAAAACCAAAACATCTTCTACAATCCCACCATCTAGAGAGCATCATTGTTGTCATTTTGGAATATGAGTTTCCAGGTGTTTTTTTTTTCATTGTTTCCTTTTTTTTTTTCCTTCTCATATATTTTTGGGTGGTTTTGGATAGCTTAGAAAATTACTGGCTTCTTGAGCATTTTTTTTTCTTTTCATCATCAAAAGTATTACTTTGAGCATTTTTCTTCAAAGATTATCTCCAAATGCTATAAAATTCTGTTTTCTTCTATTGCCTCTGTAATTTTCCTTCTCATTTCTTTTCCACACTTTCAGGCCCACATGAAATAACTCATGGTTTAATGTAATGCATGTTCTCCCTAGCCTTTTCAGTTTGGCCTGCTTGGATGTACTCCGTTATGAAGTTTTAATCTTGTAATAAGATTGTAATCTTCTTTGCTTTTCCACACATGACTGGTACTTTTTTTTTTTTTTTTTACTGGGAAAAATATAGGGTATTTCAAGCCCTTATGCCTTATAAACTCTATTACTGGTGGTTTAGCTGCCAAAGAACATAGGGTATAATACCCAAATTACCCTTCTGGACTTCCCCATTAGTAAAGAGACCTATGTATGTCATCCAGATTTTAGGCATCATTCTACAAGGAACAGGCTAGTTTTAGTCTTTTTAAAACCCTAAAGGGCTTCTTGACCATTCATTCATTCATTCATTCATCCAACGGAAATTTATGGTGCATCTTCTTTGTCCAATAGAAATATAATGTAAGCCACAAATGTAAACCACATATGTAATTTAATTTTTTTCAAGTAGCCACATTAAAGAAGGAAGAATAAACCTGTAAAACTAATTTCAATTATATATTCTATTTAACCGATAGATTCAAAATATTATATATATATATAATCAATATAAAAATTATTGAGACTTTTTTTCCTGTTTTCAAAATCGGTGTTTTTTTATACTTACAGCACATCTTAGTTTGGATCAGCCCCATTTCAAGTGTTCAGTAACCACATGTGGGTGTGGCTACCATATTGGACAGCATCATTCCAGAGACTCTTGCTGGAGATTCAGTGACAAGCAAGACCGCTCCAGTCCTCAGTCACACATAGCTTGAACTCTGAGGAAAAGCAGCCACAAATAAGTGTTAATATGATGCTTACAATAAAAACAAACGAGGGCTTCCCTGGTCGCGCAGTGGTTGAGAGTCCGCCTGCTGATGCAGGGGACACGGGTTCGTGCCCCGGTCTGGGAAGATCCCACGTGCCGTGGAGCGGCTGGGCCTGTGAGCCATGGCAGCTGAGCCTGCGCGTCCGGAGCCTGTGCTCCGCAACGGGAGAGGCCACAACAGTGAGAGAGGCCCACGTACCGCAAAAAAACAAACAAACGAAGAAACAAAAATGCCAGGCTAGGGAAAGTGCAAATCCCAACTGTTATACACCCAAACTATTTCTGGGGTCTGGTTAGTGGGCCCGGGGGTGGGGGTGGGGAAGAGATTCAAGTTTTCTATATTGTTGCCCCCACTGGCTTTACAATTAACTAACTGAGGGATCTTGCACCAATTAACTCTCCTTCTGGACTCAGATTTGAATTATCACCCGCAGCTCCTTGACTCTAAAGAACCTACATTAAAAAATAAAACAGAAGAGCCCATATTGAGCCAAATCTGCCCTACCGCCTCCCATAATTATTAGTTTAATGTCTTTGTTGCCTGTTGTATTGTAGCTAAGGTGAGGTTAGAGAAACTGTCCCATTTGTCTGTTTCTGTCTCTTCAGCACCATCCCTCCATATTTTTGGAATGAATAAATAAACTGAAGAAGTGAATGAAGGTTAAATAAAGGCTTCCCACTTAAATCTCTTGTTAGGATTAGGATTCGTTTGACAGTTCATGTTCTCCCATATGATAAACTTCTCCCTGCCTCTGCTTCCCTGCCTCCCCTTCTCCTTCTTTTCCAGTCATCTCATAACTATTTAGGTAAGGCTTGCTTCTTATGTTGCAATAATTGTGAAAGGCACTGGTATGCAAAGATAAAAAAGACACAGTCCCCGCCCTCAAGGAGCTTGGAGCCTTTTTGATGTGTTGTTATCATTAATAATAGCTAACATTTACAGAGTTCTTTCTTTGTGTCAGGCACTGCAATAAGCACTTTGTTGTGCATTTATCTTTTAAAATCTTCAGTTTAGTATGTTGGGTATTATTTTATTCTCATTTTACAGGTAAGGAAATTCAAGTTTAAAGAAGTTAAATGGTTCAAAATCCCATAGCTAGTACGTATTGGAGTTGGGATTCAGACCTTGGTCAGAGACTATGCTCTACGCCACTGTGCTAAAAGACCTCTTTTAGAGCCTGGGATGACCTATTGCACATTATGCAAAATTAGATAAAGTGTCATCCTTAAAATGAATAACTGGTCAGATATTAATATTTTAAAAATAATAAAGGGAAGTGTGATCTGTCTCCTTACTAAATCCTCCAAAGATCTATTTCTTAGCCCACTTACTTTTTGCCTATTTCTAATGTGTGTGTATGTATATACATATTTCATATTTGTATTTATACATATAAAATCTAAAAGGTATACAGATGGCAGTTCTGAGATCCTAGTCAAATACTTGTTTTAAGCCTGGTAGATACATGACCATTTCACATTGATCAGTTTTATTCTTTTCAAAAACACAGTTACCCTTGAAACCTTAACTATTACCATGAAGATTCCACTAATTCAGTTATTTTGCTGATATCTTCCTGTCCTGAGGGTGTTTATCTTCCTTTCATTCCCTCACCCAGCCCCCAATAGCTCCTCTCCTTCCCCCATTCCACTCTTTATGTGTAAGTTTCCCTTAGGAATTTATGGAGCAAGATTGTACCAACTTTCCCCACTTATTTTCTTTAAGTAATGATTTTCCAACTCCTCTCTTCTCTTGTCTTCTTCATCCTTCTTCTCTAGATGTAAGTTTTATTTTTCACAAATGTTTTGAGTTCCTCTCCTGAGATTCCTTGCTTCTCTTCCACTCAAGAAGGTGTTAGTTGTCATTTAATTCTGGAAAACGATGTTGCAATATGTTTATTCTTCATATCTAATTTCAAGCATTGCTTTCTTTAAAAAATACTAAATAGAAGTGTCAAATAATATGAAGTTCAAAATAATAATCTCTTTGATATAATTTTTGAATAACTTGTCATCTCAAACAGTATCTGTAAAACTGCATTAACTTTTTTCTAATCTGACTTTCCCTCCTGACTTTCCTCTTTCTGTCAGGTGGTATTCTGCAGTGGTTGAAGACATGGACTTGGTGTCAGACACATGCAGGTTCAAATCCAGTCTCTGCCAGTTGCTCCTGAGCTATCTTGCCCCTTGTGTTACCCTCTCTGTGCCTTAATTGACTCATCTATAAAATGAGGATGACAATACTTGTATTGTATGGCCAAAAAGTAATGCATACTTAATCTAAGTACATTTAATGATAACATTTAATCTTTGTAATGACCCTGTGAAGAGAGTAGTCACATTGTATAGATAAAAACTGAGGCACAGAGAAGTTAATATAGGTAATCATAAGGGTAGTATTTATAAATTTGTATTTTTTTTCAATTTAACACTATAGCACAAGCATTTTTCATGTTGACATGATTTGTAATGGCTTTGTAAATATATGTTCTAATGGTGACATACTATTTCATTGTGTGGTTATGCCTTAATTTACTTAGCTACTGACTTATTATCAAATATTTGGATTGTTTGGATTTTTCTCTATTGTAAATACTATTGTGATGAACATATTTGGACATAAGGGTTCTTCCATAATTCTGATAATTTCTTTGTCACAGATTCAAGAAGAAGAATTAGAGTCCAAGGGCAAAAACATTTTTTAAGGCTTTTTCTGCCTATTGCTATGCTTGTTTTCCAAAAGGTTGTATAAATTTACACTCCCATTAGCATGGGAGTGTCTGTTTTACTGCACTCTCCCCAGGTCTAAGTCATTGTGTAAAGAGCAAAAAACAAAGGTTAAAAACCCTGTAATGCAGACTGTCTTTCACGCTACCTCAAAGAATGGGTAGTCTTTTCTACATTGTCAGCCAGCTTGCATTGGCCTAATCATTCCCGCCAGCTTCATCTTGAGCTACCAGATAATGGTCAGATGCAATTTAACCTCACCAGAAGAGTCTTGACATTAAGGACTATGCCTCTGTTATCAGGTGGACAATTAGGGCCTTTATTTGACAAAGTTCAGCTAAATTGAGTAGATTTTTAAAAACCAAGGTATAATTCATAAAATAGAATGTTTGCAGGTATTCTAATTGCATTCTTAGGCTGAGATGTAATGAACATTTGCTGCTTTGGACAGAACAGAGTCTGTGGAAGAGTATCTCCATGAGTTTCTTTTCAGAAAAAAGAAACAACTTTTTCAAGAAGATGTTGTTAATTTATTATGTTCCCAAGTATGGGTTCTGTGCTGAGAATTTACTTTCTTCCACATACTAGCTTTGTGGTCTTGGACAAGCTTAAATTTTGACACATCTGTATTTTCTCATCTGTAAAATCGGGATAATAATAGCTATCACTTAGGTCTTTTTAAAAATAGAGATAAGATGTGTGAATTCTTTTTTTTTTTTTTTTTTTTTCGGTACGTGGGCCTCTCACTGTTGTGGTCTCTCCCGTTGCGGAGCACAGGCTCCAGACGCGCAGGCTCAGCAGCCATGGCTCACGGGCCTAGCCGCTCCGCGGCATTGGGATCTTCCCAGACCGGGGCACGAACCCATGTCCCTTGCATCCGCTGGCGGACTCTCAACCACTGCGCCACCAGGGAAGCCCCAGATGTGTGAATTCTTATTGCAGGTGCTCAAATCATGGTTCATTGCATGACTGAATTTCTCTTGCTTTTATAAAGGAATTGTTAGGATTTAAAAAAATATTTTTTTCTGAAGCCATTTTTGTCCAGACTAGATGTTAGTTGATTTTTGGCTTTGAAATCAGAAGGGCTGTTAATTGGACTAGATTAAATATCTAGACTTTTAATATCCCCGGGGCCACTGCTCATACTTCCAAAGAGAAAGCACAGTTTAACTCAGGAATGCTGCTCTCAGAGTTGTGTTTGCAGTACAATGCTTATAATAAAAACACCTATTACAGGAAGAAAACTCCACAGCTCAAGAAAGAAAACCTGCGGAGTTCTGGTGTCTGAAGTATGCGTCGGGGCATAGTACCCTACTTTGACTTCTTGGCACTTTATGTAAAGCAAGTACATGCTTTCAAGAAAAACTGGTGATCTACCTACAGACACCCCTAACATTTTCATTTATTTTTTTTATGTGTGAGTTTGTTTTATCCTCTACCTTTTCAGACAGAAAGAAGGATAGATGTTCCAGGATGCAAGAGAATGTCCATAATAATGACCACCATTTACAAAAAAGAGACTGGAAAGAAATACACCAAGATGCAACAATAGCTTACATTTACCAAGAGCCTATAAGATGCCAAGTCCTATGTTTAAGCACTTTTCATACCACATCTTTACAATAACCAATGAAGAAAGTATTACTGTTATTCTCATTTTACAGAGGAGAAAACTGAGCCTTGGACTGTTTGACTTGTCCAAAGCAAGTGTGTATGAGATCTGGAATTTAAGGCCAGGTCTTATGGACCTGATTTCTTGGGTCTCCCCCAGATCTCTGAACATGAATTTTTTTTTCTGATAAATAATAACTTTTATTATATTTAAGTAGTTTCCATTTTACTTACTGTCTCTATTAGAAATGATGATCTAATTTTGAGGGTTTTTTACCTGAATTTATTGACATCACATGGTGTTTCTCCTGTGATTTCTTTTTAAAAAAATTTTTATTGGAGTATAGTTGATTTAAAATGCTGTGCTAGTTTCTGCTGTGCCGCAAAGTGAAGCAGTTATACATACGCATATATCCTGAGTGTGAAATTTTTAAGATCTAGCAGGTAGCATGAAAAATGTGACTAAAGGAAGAAAATGTCATAGAAATCAAGAGCAGGAAGGAACAACTTATAGATTATCCAGACTAACCAAACTTTCTCTATATCATTGTGGAAACTAAGGGACAGGGATACAATTTTCCAGAGGTCACACAACCTACTCTGTGGCCAAATGAAGACACATATTGCCATCATTTGTTGTAAGCTTTTAAAAACCTTTTATTATGAAAAATTTCAACCATACACAGAAGTAAAGAGAATACCATAATGAACCACCTATCATTCAGTTTTACAGTTACCCCCATTTTGCTATTCTTGTTAGCTTCTTTTCTTTTGATAGTTCTCTTTTAGCTCTTAAGTGAGAAGGGGAAATTAAAAGTAACTAGAAATACTCATGAATTCTTTCTATCTTAGTTTCAGCTTTAAACAAAATACCAGGATGAGGACATTTATGTTGCTACGGACTAATATTCCATATGCAATGATAATCCCCCCCTCCAAAGCCAACTGAGGCAGAAGAAAGAGATACTTGGGGTGGGAATAATAATTAGTTTTGTAAGTTTAGCTCATCACAGTCACATTTGATGTTAAATGGCTTGCTTTTCAGTAAAGTTCTCATTGGACTTGTTTCCCTGTTTGATCTGCTACACCCCTCCACCTCCCAAAGGAGGTACATTTTAACAAACCTCTTCAAGCTAGGACATTCAAAAGATCAAAGAAAAGATGCCAGAATCCATCCGTTACGTTAGCTTTTTATGAACAATGGTTCCCAAACATCTTTCTGCTGAAAATCCTATTATTTTTGTTAATAGTAACATTTTTATTATTTCACATTCACTAAGCACCAACAATTAGCTAGGCATCAGTTAAGAACAAAGAAAATCTGTTTCAGCACTTAGGTGCTCAAGGCCCAATTCTCATGCCCCTCTGCCCTCTCTGTGTCATTTCTGTGCCCAGCATTTGTCTTTGAAGTTAAATGTGCCTGATCCAAAGAAGAGAACTTCAAGGAAACAGACAGAGCTGAGCATGGACTGCCAGATGCCAGCGGATAGCAGTGTCTTTAGGAGTGTCTTTAAGTGGTCGCTTGGCTCTCCCAGTGTCAAGGGATAGCATCACTGCCCTTGAGGAGGGTAGAAGGAGTAGTGAGAGAGAGAGAGAGAAAGAGAAAGAGAGGAAGAGAGGGAGAGAGAGAGAGAAAGAGAGAGAGAGAGAGAGAGAGAGGGAGAGACAGAGAGAGGATAGGAAGCTGGAGTAGTTCCTTTTAAAAATCAGTAAAACTCTAGACCTAGAAATTTATCTCAGAAGAGTCAGATAGGAGGAAAAGGATCCATGCTCAAAATGCCAAAACGAAGCCCAGCAGATTGATTCTGTGCAGCCAGTATCAATCATGCAGATAGATTTTGCCACAAAATGGTCCAATGTTCCTTTTTTTCCCCCTTTCGCTGACGTAGGCATCCAGATGGTGCATGAACAGTGAAGAATGGGTGGATATTTTAAGACATCTTAACTAAGGTAGGGATGCCGATGCTAAGTATGAATTTCCCAGTTCTCCTTTCTCTATACACATGAAATAAAATTCCTGTTCTGAACTGCCAAGAAGTATCTGTTTCAATGGAACTTTGTGTTGTGCTATTAAATCAAAGTTTGAGTATTTCTTTGAGAAAAGAAGGTCTTGAAACTAATTACTTTCCCTTGATAGGGTCTATTTTTGTAGGAGCACATTTAGGTGATTTTAATGTATTAATAATCTACTAAGTGCTTTGGACTCATTTTAATTTTTCACAATTAAAATTTTTTTAAACTTTCTAAGGTTATAGAAGTAATATATGACCATTGAGGAAAGTTTGGAAAATATATGAAAACATAAAGAAGAAATTAATCACCTATACGTCTACCTCCCCAAAATAACCACTGATAGCATCTTGGTATATTTCTTTCCAGTCTTTTTTTTGTAAATAAATAATCATGCTCTCCTAATTTAGTTATTTATTTTCTTGTCATTGGAGCTTTAATTTACCAAGTGTGAAAGAAATAATACATAATTTAGGTTGGGTAAAAAATATTAAAATATAGGCTAGAATTTATAGGATTGATTTTGTAATTTTAAAACATCAATAGTGAAATTGTAAAGTCTATTGTCCTAAGACATGTTATAATTCCCTTTAATCAGCAACAATGGCTAAAACATGTGATCTAAAATTGTAGCATTTGCTTACAAACAGAAAAAAGAGGAAACAAAGAGAAACTATATGGACTTGTAGGCCATAAGAAAGCCTTGTGTTACTTAGCATTTAAAATTGTCAAAGATAGAAATTAAAAGTACAAAAGCTGAAGCATTGGTGACCACAGCAAGGCCTCCAGACATGAGTCAGCCACAAAAAATGCTCAAACTCATTTAAAAAGCTCTTTGTCATGGTCCAAAAAAACAACATTTTTAGTGTTTTCCTTTGACTTCACATCCAGCTATTGCAAGTACATGGCTAATTATTATCTGAATGACATCTATTATTCCTGTCTTCTAACCGGATATGATCCAAATATGGCCACAAACACATTATACTGTGTAGAAAAATCAAAAGAATAAGATAATTCTGTTTTTAAGGGTTAATGGTATTTTCACTCCTCCTCAGTTTGAATCATGAACAATAGCTCTACTGTTGTCTATTCTAGGCAGCTGTGCAGAATAGTAAAGATTTGGAGATCTTTGTAGGCAGGAGAAAAATTAAGCCTTTGTATACTTTTTGTTCAGTATATTCTACCCAACACCCATATGTAAGAGTTGGACTTGGGAGTTGCAACAGGCTAAGGAAAGTTTGCACAGATAAACAGAGTTATTCTAAATTCTGTGCCTACTAAGCTCTGAATCACAAAGTGGAATTGCAAATCTTCTAGAAATTATATATAAAAAATCCTTTCTCTTACTCTGCCAACTGTATTCTGTGGGTTTCATTTATTATTTTTGAATAATGAACATGTGAAACAGAATTAGCTGAAAAGTTAGCAATTACCTCATCATTTTCAGTTCTCAAACAGTTACTGTTCTTAAGTGTCTGAGAAGTGGAGTGATTTTGTGAAAGAACATATCCATATAGAGAAGGAAAAGCAAAAATATCAGTATAGTTTTAGATATCTAAAAATGAATTCTAAATAATTGGTTACTGCAGCCACAATTGAAAAGGTACAATTAAAATCACTGGTGCTTTCATTTGGGTTCCCAGGATGTACTGTTATGTACTTTTCTTTATGTCTCTTATGCTTGGTATGAGAGCAAACTATCCCAACACATATACAACTGGAAAGAGTGATCCAAGGTGACAAGAAGGTGGAAAATGGGATAGGAAATATCATTAAGATCTAGGATTTTATTCCATTTATCACTTTGGAAATCACTTCTAAGGAAGATTTTAAAATCTGAATACCCTTTCTTATCTTACCCTTGTAATTGTTGGGAAAGGAATAATAATAATAGCTACCAATTATTGAGCACCTAATATGTGTCAGGCACTCCGTTTTTAGTATCTCATTTAATCATCACAGCAACTCCACAGTAAGTCAAATGCTTACCATGGCTAAAAGGGCCCAATATAATTTTTGTCCCCAGTGACCCCTCTGCACTCACCTCCCACTACTCTCCTCTTAAATAAACCATCCCAGCTGTGCCGGCCTCCTTATTCCTCACAGACAACATATACGCTCCCACTGCAGGGACTTCATACTTATTGTTCCCGCAGCCTGGAATGTTCTTCCCCCCAAATATCTGAATGGTTTACTCCCTCACTTAATGCTCAAACTTCAACTCATCAGTAAATCCTTCCCTGACAGTCACAAAAGAACTAGCGGCCCTTGTCACTCTGTCCCCTTTCCCTGCTTTATTCTTCTTCATAGCGTTTATCACCACTAACCTTGTCTCTCATTGCCTGTAAGAATGTAAGCTCCTTGAGAATTTACAGAATTATTTGAGAAGTAGCCTTTGTCTACTCTTTTTCCCCCCACTGATTTATTCCCAATGCTCAGAACTGTGCCTGACACATATTAGGCATTGATTATATTTGTTGAATGAAGGGATGAATGAAGAAACTGAACCTCAAGCTGGTTAAGTAACTTGCCCAAGAATAGACAGTACAGGGCAGAGCCAAGATTAGAACCTGTGTCCTTCTGGTGGCAGGTGGCAGACAGGATGTGACAATGGAATTGAGCTTCAAAAGATAAGTAGACGTATATAGTAGTCTTCTGCTATTGTTGAAATGATGTTGCCTACTTGTAGCATTCACATCACCATTCCTTTTAAATATTTTTATTCCACTTAGGAATAAATCTTATTATTACAGGGATGACAAATCACATGATACCCTAAGGATAGCTAACCAACTTCTTACCTCATCATCTTTTTCCTGTCTATCCACTCAGTGGGCAATGGTTCCTGGCATTTAAACCTGTGACCCAGGTATGAAACTTGGCATGAGAGGGGGACTTGGTGTACTTTCACTGTTCATAGACATGGTTCATAGCTACATGTTCAGATCAGCTTCTTATTCCATGTGAAGCACTTAGCCCCACACCTGGCCCTCAGTCTCAATAAATAATAATTATTATCAGCATTACAGTTCCTTGAACCATGTTCATGCATCAACTCTGCTGTCTCTGATGCCTTGGACAAACCCTGTGTTATCCCAGTCCTTGGCACCTGTTACTTGTGGGCAGTTGCTCTAAACTGGTTTGCTCTAACCTCTAAGGTGGACACAGGGGAATCCTGAACTCCTGTTTATAACATCTCCACAGATATTTTATCAGCCTTTGGGCAAATTGCCTCCATGTGTGGTCTTCAAGAAAACTTAAGGCTTATTTCGCTAAGCACTTTTCTTTAATCCACAGAAATATACATCCCATATTTCTCTACTGGCAGGTTGGATGATGTGACCTTGCAAAAGTTGCTTCAGCTCTTTGAACCACAGGTTTCCCCGTATATAACATGGAAATAATAATGTTATTATTATTGTAGTAACAGGAGGAGTTAGAAATGGTATACGGTACATACTTCAAAATTATGTTGAAACATATTGGCATATATGTTGAAATTATTATTATTTTGTTCTTGTGATGAGGAGACTGGTGATGGAAATTCTGCTGCTGTCTTAAGTAATGTTGGGAAACCACACTCCTGACATTCTTCCTCTGTCCTTTGAATTATGTCCTAATTAACACTTTTCTACTTCTTCCTCTTCTCCCTTATTCCAATAGAAGCTGCACAGGAAGTTCCTGCAGGCAATGCTTGGGGCCAAGAAGAGCTCAGCAGTGTAATCCTCAGACCCAGGAGAGCATGGCCCCGATACATCTGTGATCATGCAGGTCACGCTGTGAGCTGTGGATATTTTCTTTTTTGTTTCAAACAGCTCTGTAAACAACTCCAATGTCTTTGATCTCTCTTTTAGCACCACCTTAGACCATCTGTTGTTAGGCTGTAAGCCCATTATTACTTTCTGTTCTGCTTGCTTCTAAAATGCTCTAAGGGGTCTACGGTGCACAGTGAGGCCTTAGAGGACAGGAACCATGCCTCATCCTTCCCTAGCACAAAGCACAGTGCCTGGAGGGAGAAGATGCTTGCAATGGGTGTTTGTGTTCTTGCTGAACTTTTCTTTCCGCTTCCATCACCCTTCTCTACCTACACCTATTTCTATCAGCTGACTTTTGTACAGACATTTCACCTCTGCTTGATTTTTTCCTCCTTATGTTTATTCCACTAGGCTTACATTTTCCTTTTTAAAATCTATGCACTCAGTTGAATGCTTTAGCTGTTGGAAATATGGTCATTAGAGATTTTAGGAACTTTCTCGATAGTATATTTTACCCTGTTACTACCCTCTTTGGCATCTTAAATAGGGAACAGAGCTTCCCTCCCTTTGGACACTGCTTTTTATCAGCTATTAAATTTCTTCCTTTTTTTAAAAATAGGGATTTGCACCTCCTTCATATATTTCTGGCAAACTTCCCAGGCTGTGGGAAATTAATTTTGGCCATTACCCTAGAAAGAAAGGGAACTATCTTTCACTTTACATTCATAATCTCTGTTTTTTTTCTTGTATCTAAATCCTATTAATTCTTCTAGCCCACTTCCACTTTTGTTTTAATAATAATAACTAACATTTATGTAATGCTTTACAGTATAAAAGTATTTTCACATCCACTCTTTCATTGGAGCCTAACAACTCTATATGAATGGCAGAGGTGGTTCATTATTATTCCAGTTTCACAGATGAGAAAAAACAACCACACCCGATAGAGTTAAAGTAATTTATCTTGGGTCACATAGCTTAAAAGAATTAGAAACTTGGACTTGAACCCAGCTTTCTCAATCCAAATTCTGTTTGTTTCCTACTGTTCCACACCATGTATATCTAGAAAGGCTCTTACAGACTAGTTCTAAAGGTCTAGCTTCAAATGTCAGCTCGGTTATTTTCCGTCTTGTTTTCCCTTTTTAAAATTGTTTTTGAAGTCCATTCAAACCCATTTCTTAGCCATGATACTGGTTTTTGTCTTTGCAGCCACATCTCCACTCTTTCCCTTGCCTCAGCACTCAGCTAAGAAAGTCCATCCTCCAGGAAAGCATCTCTGACTCTTCAGATTGGATTAGGTGGTCCTGCTTAGAGCACCCAGTGCACCCCAGTACGTCCCACACATCCCCATAGGTCTAAGTAATTGTCCTTTTCCTTATTTGCAACTGCAGTTGCTGGACGATGAACTGTGTCAGGGTAGGAGCCAGCCCATCATTTCCACCTTTGTGACCCCAGAGTCTAGCACTTTGCCTGGCACACAGTAGGTATTAGCAAGTATTTATGGAATGAAAAATAATTAGTGACAAGAAAAGTAGAAAGTTTCTCTTGGCAGCTAACCAGAAGAGATCCCAAGGGGGTCTTGTTTGTGTGTGTGTGTGTGGGGGGGGGAGTCTTGTTTTGTTTCATGTGTTTGGGGGGGTGCATTGTGCAGGGTGCAAGCATGGAACAGAGCATACGATTATATGAAGGGACAAGTCATCACAATGCCATTTCTCTCAAGTACAAAAAATAGCCCTGTGACATTTCTTATAAAGGAGAAAGAGTATATTCAGCAGTGAACTATTTCTTTTCTTTTTTCTTTAATTGTTGATGATTATTCTTCAGGGTCTGTGGCTATAGGTCATGTTCTTGTAATTTTTCTTATGAAAAGCAGAAGTGTTTAAAAAACAAGTAAACATACTGGTTTTATAAAGTAAGAACAATGGTTTATGAAATTTTGCATCTCTCTGAAACAATCTTAGAAATACTGATGTACCAGATTACTAGAAAACAGTGGATACTTTTGAATTCATGTATCTAATATTGACTGACTTAAATCTGACCAGTGATGTGTAATCTGAGTTGATAGTGAAATCTTAAATGAAGAACAGAAAGTGTTAATACCACATTTGAGTGTTTCAATTCATCTAGCTGACCCAAGATATCATTATCTTTAATGCTGTGTTTGTGTCTCTATAATTAAGGTTGCATTTGGATTTTTAATAACAAAATCCTATTTCTAGAGGTGTATGACTCCATTACAAAAATCGCTTTTGGCATACTTGATCTTTGCCTGTGGAAACAAGTAAACAAACCTCAGTCCAACCACTGGCTGAACTGAGAATGGAAAAGGAAAATAATTGCTTCTAGTTATTACTCCTTTTTTTTTAGCATCTTAAACAAAACGGTGGCTACAGGGTATGAAAAACCTGAATATAAAATAGTGCTATTGAGTTTTGTGTGTGGAATTTCTTGATATCTCTTGGAAACTCTTCCCTCTGTTAAAACCAGTTTCAAGCGTCTGCTCCCAGTTTTGCCTTCACCTACCTTCATTTCCTTTTGTCATTTGAATGCACTTGCTGTTTGGGAATGGAAATTCCTTGGACAAGAGCCTCAAGTGACATCAGAAATGAAAAGGAGAGCCAAGTTCTCTTCTGTGTGAGGAGAAAGGACATGACTTCTCATGTGAGGAAATATTTCAGATCCACTATGATAATAAGGCCAAAGCATATTAATTCAACTGGCCAAAGCATATTAATTCAACTTTACAAATAATTCCCTCTGTCCTTCCAGGACTATTTCCTAGAAGCCAGATCTTTTCAGAAAATGCTTTTGCTTCCCTCAAGTGAAAGATGCTGGGCTTTCCCTGCCCCATACAGAGGAGGACTTTGCTCAGGCACCAGAAGCACCTGAGGCTCTGTCTAAGGACTGGAAGCAGAGGCCTCTGACAGAGCTACAGCCAGTGAACTTCACTGGGCCTCTGAGTTGGCCTGGGCTGCAATGAAACAAGCTTACATTTGACCTTAAGGGACCTGGTACAGTGGATGATCCTGAGGTTTGTTTTCCTTTTTCCCTGGGAAAAGTGCTGCTTTGCTGCCTGTGCTGTTTCTTTGGATTCCCCTCTCCACAAGCTTCATCTTTATCGGACTGACTCCTACTGGTTCTTACAACTCTTCTCAAGCTTCGTCTTTCTTAGAAGGCTTTGCTGATCCCCTTTCACAACTCTATCTCCATTCCCATCATATTGTGTTTGCTACCATGCCTGCCACTCTCACAGACTATGGGCAACCTGACATCTAACACAGTGTCCAGCACGTAGTAGGTATCCAGTAAATGGCTGTAGAATGAATTATTGAATAAATGAGCTGAATTTAAGTTAGTTTAACATGACACCAATATATTTAACTGTTGATACCTTTGGCAAAAAGAATCCACTTTCATTGAATTGACTTAGGACACCAATACAAATGGTCCCCTATAAACATTAGATCTAAGATTGAACTGTCTAAAATCTCCATTCTATGCCATGAGGTTCCTTAGAAATATCACCCTTGCTACTTACTGCCACTTATGGGGGAAAGCACGCTCAGGAAGTAGATACCGGGTCCTGAATGCACTTCCCTGATGAATTGTTTTAAAAATAGCAGGTTTTAGCAAAAATGATAGCTAATATAACCTCTATTACTTTGTAGAAAATGAAGATTTTGGCAAATACACAAAACGGGTCTAAACAACTACTATTAAAAGTGTTAATCTTCTGTGTAACTGAGGATGGTCCTCTCAGTATGAGGTACTTACATCAGTCTGCATAGACAAGTCCAGATTTCTATAGCTCATTGAAAGTACTGGTTTATTTACCTGGATATGCTCACAAAGGAAGTCAAGGGAATTGTTACACTAAGTATTCCAAAATGAAGGAAGGATCTCTTTAGAATCCAACAGTTCTTTCTGAGACGGACTGCAGAGATTTTGTTGGGATTTTGTGAATGACACTGAGTGATCATAGGTTTACTGTTTTCAGATTATTAGGGATTCATTAATGGAATTGTTTATTCTGACAACTTGGAAAAGGAAGGCCTATACAGTAAGAAAGAAGTTTCACAGGTGCTACAACGACCCATTTACTTTGGTGCTGTAGGACAAGTGCTAACTTTCCCTATGCATGACCTCTTCTCTTGTTTGTTTTATTTATAAAGAGTTTCTATCTCTGGATGAAAATTCTGATGGGCAAAACTGTAGTGTCTGACCTGTCGTAGGGACTCAAGAGTATTTTGTTTACTTGAATGTTGAGATGGTAATTCAAAGACTTCCACTGTTGTAATCTGCTGTTTTAACACCTCTTTGATATCTATTAATTTAGGCTTATTGGCATTAATATGCTTATTAAGCATATTAATGGTCAATAAAAATAGCACATATTTTATCATACTTTCCAGTTATAAAAATGTTTCTACAAGCATTAGCTAATGATATACAATAATTCTATGAAGTAGACAGACAGATTTTATTATCTTTATTTCTCAGATGAGGAAATAGAGGCTTAAAAGGTCAAATGACTGACTTATGTAAGATTCATCCTATGTAACAACATCTTTAGCTCACAAGAATCATTATTTTATATCAAAGAAAAACAACTGGCATGTTTTGAGTAATACCTTTTATCGGATAAACTGCACAATATTGACAGGCTTCTCTGCCTACAGAAATCCTTTCCTCATAGTCAATCACTTATTGATCTAGAGGGGAGTTTTCTATATCCCCAAAGCTTATCTGTCAATATTCCACCATTAGTCCAATAAAAGGTATTACTTGAAACTTGACTCTATATTTTGTCTGACCAATAAAGGCAAGTAATTAAAAATATTGAGTTAGGATCCAAGACATACTGGGTATTGTGATGCTCTATTAGCTACATTCTTGAAAAATAATTTACTGCCTTACTATTAAAATAAATGTATTTGTTTTTTTTTGGTTTCTTTTAAGTTGGTAATTTGGACTTTTCCTTTTGGAAAAGTCTAGATTTTCAGAACCAGGTATACTTCCGCATGTCCCATTCCTGGCCCCCTGTGCAGTTGGAGAGAGCACAGATGAGGTAGTAGGTGATGATGAAATAGGACCAAAAGGTAAACAGGTTGAATCATCAGGCTGGCAAGACAGGGTGGCTCCTTCGAGGAGGGAAAGGCAGAAACATGGAAGGGTCTTTAGTTCTATTGTGACTTAGCCAAAAGTGGGGTGATTTAGTTCTGTTTACCTACTTTACAAGGTTGTTGTTATTCAGAACCCAGAGGTCTGTGTAAGGCCTCCCTAGAGAAATGGGGTTTCACATGGGACACCTATATTATTAGTGCTCTTTGGAAACCTTGTAGCCACTGATCACTTCCACCCTCAGTCCACACTCAGAGAGCTCCACCTTGTGCTATAGGTGTAATGAATGATTAATTATTACACTAAAATATAAGCTCCATGGGGCTTCTCTGGTGGCGCAGTGGTTGAGAGTCTGCCTGCCGATGCAGGGGACACGGGTTTGTGCCCCGGTCCAGGAAGATCCCACATGCCGCGGAGCGGCTGGGCCCGTGAGCCATGGCCGCTGAGCCTGCGCGTCCAGAGCCTGTGCTCCGCAACGGGAGAGGCCACAACAGTGAGAGGTCTGCGTACTGCAAAAAAAAAAAAAGCTCCATGGGGTGAGGATTTTTTATCTGAGTTTTCACTGCTAAATCCTAAGCACCTAGAACAGTTCCTAGCACACAGTAGTCACTCAATAAATATTTGTTGAGTGAATGAATGAATGAATAACAACTGATAGATTTGGAAGACTGAGGAGGAGAAGAAGGAACTTCAGGCAGAAAGTACACAATTAACAAATTCTGGGGAGGGGAAAGGTATGTTTGACGGACTGTAAGGAATCTACTCTAGTCTAGCTAACAGAGAAGACTTTTATCAGGAAGTATTGTTTGTTGTATGTAAAAGACCTCAAGCAATAATCATAACTTAAGTGCAGTACTTTCACAACACAACCTTAGTCTGTATCACACATCTTTTTTTTTTTTTTTTGCGGTACGCGGGCCTCTCACTGTTACGGCCTCTCCCGTTGCGGAGCACAGGCTCCGGACGCGCAGGCTCAGCGGCCATGGCTCACGGGCCCAGCTGCTCCGCGGCATGTGGGATCTTCCCAGACTGGGTCACGAACCCGTGTCCCCTGCATCGGCAGGCGGACTCTCAACCACTGCGCCACCAGGGAAGCCCTGTATCACACATCTTAAAGGCCATCAGGCCAAGTAGAGAATTCTCAGCTTTATTTTGTAAAGATCCTCACCCATGTCAAAAACCTAATAAAAGCAGAAGCCTCGAAGTTCTAGCGTTATCGTTATTAATGATTGCCAGTCAAGATGGCAGCACCATGCTTCTCATGACTAATATATCCTTAGCACCCAGCAGATGCTAATTTTTTTTTAAATGAATGGATGAATATGTGTCAAGTATATTCACAGGCGACCATTGTAAGGATGCAATAAGACAACATAAGTAAAGTTCTTGCACAGTGCCTGGCATGGAGCTAGTGTCTGATAAGTGATTAGCTCTAGTACTAACAATGACCCTGGACGGTAGCTGTATCACGTCAATTTTACAGATGAGATTGCAAGGCTCAGAGAGGGTAAGTAACTTGCCCAAAGTACCCAGCTACTTTGACACCATAGCTTGTGTGCTTCCCCCCATTCCTAGAGATAAGATGCTTCAAGAGCTGAGTGTCATTTCTATTGGGTGCAGAAATACGAGGCAGAAAATACCATTTTATTCTATTCCAACGAGTCATTGTGAGGTAAATTCTTGGAAATGTTCAGAGACAGTACAGAATATAAATGAAATATACGTATTACTTTCGCTAGACAACAAAATATTGTGGTTAAGAGACTAAAATATGGTATTGGACAGTTTCAGGTTAGAGTCCCAGCTGCTCCACTTAACAAACTATATGATCTTCAGCAAGTTACCTAACCTCTCTGAGTCTCAAGTTTCTCCTTATAAAATCAAGATTCAAAAAAATCACTTCTCTCATAGAATGCAATAAAGTAATGCATTTACATGTTTAGTACAGTGCCTAGCACATTGCAAGCAGTCTATAGCACACCCACATATATCCCATTTTGGTCATAAAGAATTGGCTTTATAATTGGATTTGTTTTTTTGGGTCTGGCTTGATAACAATTAAATTGGCATCATGGAAGCAGTAAGAAGTCAGTTTGGAAGTAGGCACTCCATTAAGACAAATGGTTTGAAGGGGGTGCTCCCAGTTCCCTTGATGCTATATTGTTTTGGTCTGTCTAGCCAGAGAGCAAACCAAACAGCAGTGTATTGATTTACGGTATAAAGACACTACCTTTACAAGATGAAGGGCTAGAAACTTTATTTTCTTTTAATGAAAGTTCAGCTTCTGTAGACCATAGCCAAGTCGGCTAGGGGGAACAAAGATGAATGTGTTTTTTTTTCCCCCACCTACAGATTTGATTGCTTTTCTCCAAGGGAGAAGAGCGTCAGAAGGTATTATTAAAGCATTAGCCCAATAGCATCTTGAAAAGATGGTGACCAATGTAAGCTTACAATCTCAAACCGATTTTTAAAAAACAATAAATGATACCAAAAAGTGACATAAATATGTCTTGTACAAGGAGCTGGCAATTCCTAAGTTAGCTGAGTAAAATTCATTCAGTTTGTTATTTATTTTATAGAAAGTCATGCTATACTACATTAAAATTACTTATAGTTATTGGTATTTTGAAGAAATATCAGTTTGTTAATAAAGTCTCAAATAATGTTATTTTCTTCAGTTGCAGTTCTTTATCCTGGAGAATGTTTTAGGAATTTACCTATATTCTAGAAAAAGAGTGAGAATATAGATTCAAACACAGTGATGGAAAAATAATCTCTTTGGTTTTGAAGAACTGTATTATTTCTCCTGTTAATTTAAAATAGAATTCAGAAATGTGGAAATCCATTAAAAAATTTATCACTCAGAAGTTAATGTTTAACATTTTATAACACGGTACACTTACTCTGGATAGCTAATTGCATAAATTAAAACTCATTAATGGTATGTTTTAACACAATTTACATTTGAGATTTGAAAAAGTGGATGAAACTAAATGGAGAAATATTGGGTTCCACGTTAAATTCTCTTTTGACTTCTTTGAAAATAACTGTTTTGAAATTAGATTTTAGAACCGACTTCTAATGCAAATATAGCAATAGAAAATCTATGTGCTTTGTTCAAACAGATAATGGGGTTGAACAATCAAGAAAAGGAAAATTGGAAGATAGAAGAGCTTTTGTGCAATATGGCTAGAGGTTTCAAACAAAACTAAGCATCAAAATATTAGAACATGCTAACAGAACCCCATTGTCACTAAAACTAATTAGTGTGCTGCTGTTTAATGCAAAAGCCTACATGCTGTCTTGACCTTTTTACACATCGTGTCTAAGGTTGTGCCATAAAACAGAGGGAAGCACAGAATGCCTCCAGATAGCCTCAGAGGTTTTCTTTTTTAAGTAGTTCAATTGATTGTAACAATGCAGGCTGTGTGTAGGACTTATTTAAAGATGCTGTTTATTAGATCTTGATTACAAGGAGCCAGTGAATTAAAGTAATGTCATGCTAGGGAACAGTTTCCAGGGCAGAATGACTGCCATTTCTTTTTAATGTGATGCTGCATGGTTTAAAATACACTTACCATAGAATGCATGACTTTGAAAGTTAGCTCTCAGTAAACCCACACGACAGGCAGAATGTAGAGCTGCGGATTCTCTGAAGAAGGTATAATAAAGCAAGATTTTCATGGTGCAGCAGTGCAATGCTAAGAAACAGTTATTGAAGAAGATAACCCAGCAGGATAGTAACTTGCAGACAGACACATAAGAGCCTTTCATTTGAAAATCCCCAGGCAGTTTGGAGGCTGTGACTCATGAGCATCTCTGCAAGGCAGATGTGGTTTGGTAGTTTAGCAAGTCTCTTTTTCTTGTGTTTTGGGTCGGACTCAATGTGTTTTCAGAGATTTGTCAAAGGACAGAAAGAGATGTAAAACCTTCTGCAGCTCTCTAAAGCCTCCACGGTGGAGTCCACACTCCTTAGAACAGCTCACAAGGTTTAAGAAGCCCATGTATCCCAATAGTTAAGCACACAGGCCCTGGGCTCTGAAAGGTTGGGATTATGTTCAGGTTTGCCATTTAGGTGGCATGAGACCTTGCGTAAATGATATAATGTCTCTAACCTCCTTTTTTGTATATGTAAAATGTGGATGATAATAGTACCTACCTTATGGGATTGTAGGGAAGATTTATTGATGTAGTGCCTTTAATATACTTAGCATGGTGCTTGGCATACAGCATGCATTCAGTAGGTGGTAGCTAATGACAATGATAATGATGACTATTGACCACCTTTCTAGCCTCATCACATGCCACTTGAATTACCAAACCAGCATTCTTATTTGTAGCCACATGAATCATTTGCTCTTTCCAAAGCACCACATGCATTCTGTAAATATTGTGGCTATATAGTGTGGGTTATATGTGAACCTCCCTCAATAGATTTTCAGTTCCTGGAGGGCAGAAGTCATGTGTCTGACTCATATCTTATTTTCAATGAGTGCATGATGATTGGAATGAGACTTCCTCAAGGATCCTTTGTTGGCTTCCACAGAGCAGCATATTCCAAAGTGGATTCCAAAAAACATTAATCCCATACAAATTTTTCTAAAAAAAGGGTTCTTGGTCAAATAAGTTTGTGGAAAACTGCTTATTCCATGTCCCTTTTAAGAACTCAAGATGCACAGCAACATATTAAAGAATCAGAAGTTTGGGTAAAGAAGACTGTTTAAGTTGATTCAACTCAGTGCTTTATCTGACCAGGAACCCTATTCCCCACTCTACACCTACCAGTTAACCTCCATTATCATCCCCCCAAATAAATTTAGTTATTGGTATTCTAAACTACCCAGAATTTCTTGAAATCATGAATAATGACCTTAGCCATCATTTCTGCATAACAATTTAACATGATCTTTTTGGAAAGTGAAGAGTGACACTAAGGATTCCACTAATGATTGCCCAGGTCTATAGCCTGTGAATCATCTTTGATCCCTTTTAGCTCACCCTACCCCACCTTCCCCTTCTTGCAAAGACCTCTCTAGTTGTCCTTTGTAATATCTCTGGCACATGTCCCTCTCTGTTTTCACTGTCACCACACTATTCCATTCCAAACCCTTATCACCTGACAACTACAACAGGATGCTAAGTGCTCATTCATGTCTTTGTCCTCTATTGCACCCTGCCTTTGGCTGCCAGGTAAATGTTCATCATACTACTTCCCTGAAGGAAGACTTCAATACTTCCTGTTGTCAAAAGACATAGTTTCCAACTTGGGTTTCTTTCCAAAGGATGTTGGGGATTCTGAGCAGGTGGGGTTCTGGATTCTCTACATCTGCTCCAACCAAAGCAGTTGTACTTGTATCTTTTTTATATATTGAAAATAAGATTTTTTCCAAGAAAGGATTCTGAATTGCAAATGAAAAGAGAAAGCCACTGGGGAAAAATTGTTATTTTGGCATTCAGGGTCCCTACGATCTGGTCTGAGTTTTTTTCTAGTATATTCTCATTACTTTCTTCCACAAAGTTTTGCTCAAACTGGACTAATTTAATCATTATATTTTGGCAGTCCTTCTTATATCTCATCTCTCTTCCTTTGCTTAAGCTGTTCTTAAGCTCAACACTGATTCTGTACCAACCACTATACTATAAACACTTTACATATATTATCTCATATATTATTAACAACAATTCTATGGGCCAGGTGCTAATAATTATTTCCATTTTACAGGTAAGGCTTAGAGAAATTAAGTAACTTGATTAGAGCCATATAGCAAATAAAGGGCAGAGCCAGGACTTGAGCCCAGGCCTACCTGATTTCAAAGTCCCACATTTGTATATGTGGCCTTTTGCCTGACAGCTTTCTTTTTTCCCATATAATTACTGCCCTTCTTTCAAGTCTACCTTTTCCATGAAATCTTCTCTGACTTCTATATCCCATAATATTTCTCCCTTCCATGAACTTCTTAACACTTACTATCAATTCCATTCATTGGTTAATTACCACACATATACACCCCCTGCTATATTTTTAAGGGCCAATGTTTTTATTTATTTATTTATTTATTTTTAATTTTTTTTATTTTTTATTTTTTTTATTAGTTTCTGCTTTATAACAAAGTGAATCAGTCATACATATACATCTGTTCCCACATCCCTTCCCTCATGCATCTCCCTCCCTCCCACCCTCCCCATCCCACCCCTCCAGGCGGTCACAAAGCACCAAGCTGATCTCCCTGTGCTCTGCGGCTGCTTCCCACTATCTATCTACCTTACGTTTGGTAGTGTATATATGTCCATGCCTCTCTTTCGCTTTGTCACAGCTTACCCTTCCCCCTCCCCATATCCTCAAGTCCATTCTCAAGTAGGTCTGTGTCTTTATTCCCGTTTTACCCCTAGGTTCTTCATGACATTTTTTTTTTTTAATTCCATATATATGTGTTAGCATACGGTATTTGTCTTTCTCTTTCTGACTTACTTCACTCTGTATGACAGACTCTAGGTCTATCCACCTCATTACAAATAGCTCAGTTTCGTTTCTTTTTATGGCTGAGTAATATTCCATTGTATATATGTGCCACATCTTCTTTATCCATTCATCCGATGATGAACACTTAGATTGCTTCCAGCTCCGGGCTATTGTGAATAGAGCTGCAATGAACATTTTGGTACATGTCTCTTTTTGAATTATGGTTTTCTCAGGGTATATGCCTAGTAGTGGGATTGCTGGGTCATATGGTAGTTCTATTTTTAGTTTTTTAAGGAACCTCCATACTGTTCTCCATAGTGGCTGTACCAATTCACATTCCCACCAGCAGTGCAAGAGTGTTCCCTTTTCTCCACACCCTCTCCAGCATTTATTGTTTCTAGATTTCTTGATGATGGCCATTCTGACTGGTGTGAGATGATATCTCATTGTAGTTTTGATTTGCATTTCTCTAATGATTAATGATGTTGAGCATTCTTTCATGTGTTTGTTGGCAGTCTGTATATCTTCTTTGGAGAAATGCCTATTCAATGTTTTGTTTTTTATAGTACATTCTCTGAGGGTATGGAGGTTTTATAAAAAATCTTCCCTCTAGATCTTCACAGCTTTCAACCAGTGCTTTTCTAAAGGCAAGGGGTAACAAGGTTGGCATGATACTGGGAAGTGTCAGAAGACTTGAATTTTAGCTCTCTAACTGGGGGTGGGAGGAGTGGAATGAGAATCTGGAGCCCCAGATTCCTTAGTTGTTATCATAGGGAAAATGACATGCTCCACACCTGCCATTTAATATTGTTTTCAGGAGCAAATAAGAATTTTTAAAATGCTTCTGCACACATGCTAAGTATTGTTGTAACAGTGGACACCAACATACATGGATTAGTGGAGTCAAGCCAGGAAGTTCTGCAGAAAGGGATGAACTGGAACAGACCAAAAGAAGCTGGACAGAGGTTGACAATCATGGTCATATCAGCAAACCAATGGATATATTTTCTCAGTACAACACTGTTATTCTTTTACCCATCATTTAATGCAGCTTTCCATAATCAGTATCAACCTCCCAGGTCAGCAAGCCAGAGACTAACCTTAAACTGCAGATAATACTTGCAATTTGAAAACATCTAGTGGCCAGAAATTAAACATTTGTTAAATTAAAGAAAGGCTACTGAACACCATACCAAGTCTCTTTTTGTTGTCTGGAGAGTTATAACAATCCTCTCCTGGCAGTTAGTTTTAAGATCATTAAATTATCCTCATTTGCAGTATATTTGCAGAAGATTACAGCCATCTAAATTGACCCTGAAGGAAGACTTATTTCATTAATGGGCTGTCCTGTGCTAATGCATAAAACTAGAAAAATATATCTATTAAATTCTTAATGTGTAAATGATGTTTCTGGCTTTCTTCTTAATTACAAAGCAAAATGAGCCTGAAGTGCACTATGTCTAGGAAAAAATGATCAACTTAATCCATCTTTCAGGGGAAGAACTTTTTTAGTCGATCCCCAAATTCCAGCTGGAAAACCTCTTCCTGGGCAGAAGGCTCGGGACTTATTGCCTCCATCAGAACTACAGCAAAATGTGCAGCCTGGCAAGCTGTGATACATTTTTCTCTGGATTCCAATGAACACAACAAAGAGATAATTTGAGTTCTTAGAGATGTTCCCTCCTCCCATTCACACAGTAAACCCAGCTTCTGCTAACTTTTCCTTGAAGGATTACTCAGGGGCTTTCTGTGCGTTGGTACAAATGCATAATGAGCATGAGCACGGATTTGAAAATGAATGATGTTGTGCTATTGCTAGCCTATCATCTACATGCTGAATATTAATGCAGCTATAGAAAGAGATTTACTGTACATACATATTTCCAGTGTATGCACAGAATCACCTAACTAAAATCATAATATAATCTAACGATAACTAAGGGGACTTGAGCAGCTCCATTTATCTGCTGTAAGGTTGCTTACAGTGGCAGGCAATATTTGTATGGGAAGTTTAGGGGTTTCTGCTCATAGATGGTAGTTAGTGATGGTACTTGGATTTCCCAGGAGCTTTAACTGGTTAATACCAGTAATTCTCTTTAGACAAAGACACAAGTTCTCTGTCTTCCCAGTTTGGTGTGCTCTCCTTTGAGCAGTGGAAATTAAGCAGAACCAGCTCATACCTGCTATGCTTTTAGGAAGGAGAAATGGCTCCAAGCAGCAAATTAATAGTTATTGGCAGCACGAAATATAACACATATACACATATCTGGTTTTGAGATGCCCTGATTTCTAATTATGCCATATGTGGTACCTTTAAAAAGAAAAATTGAGGTACTGGTATTCACATCTTGATAAATTCCCAATTTCACACATATCTGCTTCATATTCCCATCCTGAATTTATGATACACTTTCAAAAAAGGTGCTTGAAATATATAAAAATGATAAAACAATTAAAATGGATAGCATTTATGAATTTGAGGATTTTTGAAAACATATGGAAATTTGAATATCACAGACAATTCCAAGACTCCATCAAATTTATGATTTTGTTCGTTGTTAAGTGTGATTTTCTTTTTCTGCTCTTGTAGTTTTCAGTGTATGTATATTATTGTCAGTTTTGGGTTGATAGATCTTGCCGTGAAAGCTAAGGAAAAAAAAAGAAAAGCAATATTCTTTTTGAAAATTTATTTTATATTTTTATATTTTTCATGTTAATGTGTTGTACTCATCAAAGTTGAGAAGGAAATGCCTACTCGAATATTTGTAATAGAATAATGCCCCATTAAATCTGACCAGCAGACTTTTATGGATTCTCTAATATATTCTTAGCATGGTAGTAAAGAAAAGAAACCTTTTGAAAGAGGAAAAAAAAAAACAGAAAATAAATGAAAAAAATTTCATTTGTGGACACTTTATAAGTTGAAAAATTTTGCATTATGAGTTTTTTTTAGAATGATGAATAAAATGTGTAGGAGAAAGTGCTCACATATTGCTACTTGGCTTTTACTCCACCAAAATGATTTCTGAAAGCTGTGCAGAAGGAGGATTTTTATGTTAAACCATCTATACTATGAGATCTTTATTCTCCTATACAATGAGGGCAAGCAGGAGAATACAACTCTGATGAAAGGCCAAGACACTTCTCTTCCAGCGCCATTGCCAAGAACAGGAATAAACCTACCTTGAGAAATAGTATTGCAACAGTTGAAGATCTCAGAATAGCCTGAAGTGCAAGGTGTTGTCTTTGATTATGGTGTTTCTGATCCAGTTGTAGAGGACCAGCAGGTTTGGAAAGTCATTTTATTTATGAATTTTAATCCTCAGTATCCAACAAATTTGCTTATGGACACAGTTTTCATCTGTAGTCTAGGCTCCTTAGCTATTTTTCTACTACCTTTGGGGAGAGTCATTCCTTCTGCCTCAGTCTTGTAGAGATCAATTTTATTTAAAAAGTAAATTAATTTGCAAGTATAGTTAAGGCAGTTGTTCTCAGCCAAGAGACTTTTGCCCCCTAGGGGACATTTGGCAGTGTCCAGAGACAATTTTTTGATTTTCAAGGGGAGGGGAGATGCTGCTGACATCTGGTGGGTAGAGGCCAGGGATTCAGTTGAACATCCTACAAATGCACAGGACAACACCAACCAACCCTGACAACAAAGAAGAATCCAGTCCAAAATTTTAATAGTTCTGAGGTTGAGAATCCATGAGTTAATGTAATGCTGACTGTTAAAAATATATAAAGACTACAACTCAGTAGTTTACCACAGTAGACACTTATTTTTTGCTTATGTAAAGTCAAAATGTATGTCTCTGATCAATGGTCAGATTTCCTTCAAACAGGGATTTAGAGACCCAGGCTCCCTCCACCTTGTGGCTCTGCATCATTAATACATGGTGTCCAAATATGCTGGAGGAGAGTGTATGAGGGATTGCACTTGGGAGATTTTTATGGACTAAATTTATGCCCATGTACATTTGACCTGGACTCAGTCACATGGCCACACCTAACTGCAGGAAAGGCTGGAAATTATGCATTTAGCTAAGTACCCAAGAGGAAAAGGAAATGGGTTTAGTAAACAGCAAGCCACTCTCTGCCACACTCCATATTTTTCCCTACCAAATATTAATTTCCATTCAAATGAATATCCTTCCTTTCATTTTCAGACCATTAAAAATTATAGTTTGATATAAATTTTTTTCTGCTTAATTTGATGTCATTTGCAGTTTTGGTAGCATGTCACAGCTCTTAAAGCATTTTCACATATATTATCTTTCTTGATCCTCATGAGAATTATCTGAGTTGAAAAAGAAATAGTATTTATTGAATGTTTACCCTGTGCTCAAGAATTTATCTATACTATCTCGTTTAATTCTTACAATAATCCTATGTTATAGATATTATCCTTATTTTGCATGAAAAACTTGGGCTTAAAGAGGTAACGGTCTTGGTAGAAATGCCAAATCCTGTGATTTGTTGCCTCCTGTGAGGTAATTATCAGGTAATATTAGCTTCCTTTTTCAGCTAAGGAGCTCACATCTCAGATACTTACCCAGGGTTACACAATTATAAAGTGGCAAAGCCAGGACATGAACTCCTCTCTTCCATTCTCAAGCCTGTGTTCTTTCCCTGACTACACCTTTGCAGGTGTACTTTATTTCACCAACCAAGTCAGTCAACAAAGCATTAAATTTTCTCCTGGAAGGATCAGCCTTTCTAGAACCTTATTCAGTATATCCCCTCAGGGCTGACAATAACCCATGAATAATTGCTATTTAAGCTTGGGACATACAGTATAATGCAGATATCAGGTAAACCTGGGTCCAAATCTTCACTCTAATGGCTTATTAGATAGGCAGTGCTCAGCAATTCCTTTAACCTCTCTAAGCCTCAATTTCCTCATCTGCAAAGTGGAGATAAAATGCCCATCTCTCAGAATGGCTCAGGATGAGATAGACACTTGTGTAAAGTAATTCACACGGTATTTGCTTGGTATGTACAGGGGCTCAAGAAATGTTCATTCCTTTCTCCCCTTCTTCATCCATTGTAGTGAACATTTGTGGGTTTTCAGCCTCATGTCATTCCTTTTTTTGATAAAGACACCCCCATATCTATTTTGGACATCTTCTCTTCCCCACTGTGCGTAGTATTGATGGGGATGTAAATCAAGCTTCCCTTTTCTCCTTTAGCTATGGGGTGGGCCCAGGATGAAGTTGAGGCAATCAGTCTTTTTCTCCTATGACTCTGAATCTTGAGTGTAGTGATATAAGGACAGAAAAAAAAAAAAAAAAAGGTTAATGTTCATTCATTTGAGGGGCAGGTTTCTATGGAGTTTCTTAGAGCTGCCTTTTCTTTTCCAAACCTGCTTCTTCAGCCATGCAGTAGGTTCTCTATACAGCTGTATCTTTCCATTGTATTCTTTTTCTACTAAAGTTAACCAGAATGAGTTTCCTTTGCTTGCAAACAAAGAACCCAGCAAACTTACCCAGCTATATGGTGATTAAATTTTTTAAACCCTTGACAACAATGTCAAAAGGCACTAATTGCAGAAGCTTGATAAAGACAAGATCTATTACAGCTGTAATTTTTTCCTCAATGTAATAGACCTGTTTAGAAGGATATTAAATTAGTGCAATTGGATTGTTTTTAAACCATAATCTTGTAGAAATCGATTTTTGATGATCATTCATTAATATTTATCCAAGTATGACTTTCCAGAACCTGTGCAAATTGATTAATACAAAGAAAACTTAGACTTGTTCCCTGACCTTAAGGAATTTTTTGTCATAGTAGTCTAGGTCTAACAGATGAGTTTTCTCCATAATTAAGGCAAAAAATATCTGTTTTATTGGCCCTGAAATTGTGGGTCCTGAAATTATGTGGATTGTCAGTCTCTCTCCCCCCAAATTAACCCAATAAATGATCCTGGGCAGCCATCTTAGAGATATGAAGTGTTTTTGCCTACATAGAATGTTCAAGGCTGAGAACCCCCGACAATTCTTCCTTGATGCGTTGGCTTGCTTTGGAGGCCCTGTAGGATAGAGTGTGCATAGAGACCCAGGGAGATATTTTACAGTAAAATTCCCCTAGGAGGCTCTGTTTTCAAGCCTCACAGGCTTCAAAGTTAGTGTGTGAGGGGCTCTGGAATTGCTCTGGGGGAAGGTTTCATGCAGATGAAATGCCTCCTCCACACTTTGCTACTCCTAATTATTAAACTGTCAGTCTCTTCACACCAGCACTCACTTTCTGGGGTGAATGGCTAGAGCAGGAAGGTTGGAAAAGATGATCTGTTGGTGCTGGGAAACAATGCCTTCTACCCAAGAATGTAGAGAGCAAACAAAACAAACATTACTATTTGATGAGCTTATTCTAGTCCTATCATATTATGAGTCTTTAGTGCACACTGTATACAATTAGACTTACCAAGGGATACTTTCTATGCCTTGTGCAAATCCCAGAGCCAGACTGTAAAGGAGTGAATGCATTCCTTTACGGCTGGTAAAACCAAATATCTACTCATTGGCAGGGCCATTCTAGTGAGGAATCTATTGATATAATTATGGGAAGTCACTTTTGAAGCTGAAATTTGATATGCAGAGGTAAGGTAGGAGGGCCTTAATAGACTAGAAGTATTTTTCAATCGGCCAGAAGTTGGTTGAGTGCCTACTATATGCAAGGCATGTGTACTCCGTCTAAGAAGACATTTGTGATTACTGTCAAGCTGATTAAAATATGGCTGATGAGCCATTTTCTCTATATATGTTGTACCTATAGACATAAACATTTGAAGAACTAACATCAAATAAGTCACTAAACTGCCTTCTAACCACACAGGCCTTTCTGTTCATGGGAGATGCCACATCTCTTTTCACCATAGGGTCTTCATAAATGCTAATTATGACTCATTTATTTAATTTTTATTGAGTGATTTCTTTGTGTCAGGGGCACAAGCCTGGTTCTCATGGACCTTACTTTCTAGCTGAGAGAAATAGACACAAACAAGTAAAAAAATCATCAAGCACCGATAATTGCTATAAAGGAACAGGTGAATTGTGATCTGGTAGATGGTGACTGGTGGAGTTGGTGTGGAGCTGCACTCCATATGGTGGATGGGGTTTCTTGGAACAAACAGTTTTGAACTGGGATCCAGATGCTGGAACCAGGTATGTGAAGAGCTTGCATAAGAGCATTCCAGGCAGAGGGAACAGCAAATGCAAAAGTGTCACAAGCCAGAGACAAACGTGACATGTTTAAAAAAGAGAGAGAAGATTAGGGGACTGGAGAAGGGTGACTGGAGGGGTCGGGGGTCGAGGCAGGGGACACTGGTAAGAGACAAGGTCATAAGGGAAGCAGGGACAGATCTTAGGGTTTCACAGGCCATGAAAAAAAGTTTGCTGCTCTTCTGCCTGGAATGACTTGGCGCTTACTCTCTGCTTAAATCAGGCTTCCCCTCCTTAGCTCAAATGCCTCCTGCCCATGGAAGCCTTCTCTCATGCCCCGGTCTAGGATACAGTCCTCCATTATTTGCTGTCACAACACAATGTACTTCTATTTTGCTGTACTTGTTACAGTTGATGGTAAATAATCTCATATAATTATTTGTTTCATATCTTTTCTCCAAACTAAACTGTAAGTTTCTTGAGGGTAGATATTGGTTTATCTGTTTCACAGCAATGAAAGAATTAAATCTGTTTGGTAAACACGTACATTTTTAGCATTTGAGATATGCAGGACATGTAGAAGATGCTCTGTAAAGATAAATACATATATATATGGAATGAAAGAATGACTTAGTGTAGCTTTTTTAATATATAAATTTATTTATTTTATTTATTTTTGGCTGCATTGGGTCTTCGTTGCTGCACGTGGGCTTTCTCTAGTTGCAGCAAGCGGGGGCTACTCTTGGTTGTGGTGCACGGGCTTCTCACTGTGGTGGCTTCTCTTGTTGCGGAGCACGGGCTCTAGGCTCATGGGCTTCAGTAGTTGTGGCTCTTGGGCTCTACAGTGCAGGCTCAGTAGTTGTGGTGCACGGGCTTAGTTGCTCCACAGCATGTGGGATCTTCCCGGACCAGAGCTCGAACCTGTGTCCCCTACATTGGCAGGCGGATTCTTAACCACTGTGCCACCAGGGAAGCCATAGTGTAGTTTTTTATCCATTCCCTTCCAGGCACTTGCTCTACCCAAATATGCAGCAATGCACTTTGTCCATGAGGATGCACAAGGTTCCATGAGATGTGCTATGGGAGAGTGTGTCCTATCCAGAGGTTTGAATCAAAGCTGGAGTTGGTGAACAGTGGCTATATTATTTTCTTAAAGTCTTTAATCACATGTTTTCAGTTCTAAGTGAGAGTGAGGTGTCTTCTTCTCTAACCCTTTTTTCTTTTCAAATTCCTTTCCTCCTTTCCCCCTAAATCAGCAAGGGGAGTGGCCAGTACTAAAGGACTAGAATGTGAAAGGTGGGGATCATGGAGAAGGTTCACTTCAGTTCTTTATTTTTTTTCCCATTTCAAGCCACGATTTGGGCCATATTATAGATAAAAGCTCATTAACCGTATTAACATTTACACTATGGTATCAGATATGACACCCTTGTACACATCTAGGAGTCATGCTGAATAGCCAAGTGAATTAGATTCAGAAAGAAATTTGTGTTTCATCCTGTGGGGTCTGTTCATGGGACATGGACAGGATTTGCTGACAATACTGTGGTTTGTCATGGATTGTCCAGTAATGGGTCAAGAGGCAAAGTTTCCAAGAATGAACACTAGACCTAGAATCAAAGACCTGGTTTTAACGCCAAGCTTTGTTGGAGTTACGCAAGTTAATATGCAAATACGCAAGTTGATTTGTTGGACTATTAGTTTTATAACTGTAAAAGAGGATAATCCTTACCTCACAGGATCACTAGGAGGATTAAATGAGATCTCCGAAGAATAGCTCCTGGTCCACAGTAAGAGTTCAGACATAAATGTTTGCTGAACAAATATTATACTTTCCAATGCATTATTTTTTTCCTGATTGATCATGAGCCAGAGTTCTTTCCCTTCATTCATTCAATAAATACTTATGTTTGGGGCTTCCCTGGTGGCGCAGTGGTTGAGAGTCCGCCTGCTGATGCAGGGAACACGGGTTCGTGCCCCAGTCCGGGAAGATCCCACATGCCACGGAGTGGCTAGGCCCGTGAGCCATGGCCGCTGAGCCTGCGTGTCCGGAGCCTGTGCTCTGCAACGGGAGAGGCCACAACAGTGAGAGGCCCGCGTACCAAAAATAAAATAAAATAAAATAAAATAATAAAAAAATAAATACTTATATTTGCTTAACAAGTTTCAGAAACTGGTTTTCAAGACACATTTTGGGAAGTATATTTCTGGATTGGAAAAGAGTAAGTTACTGAAATCATGGAATGATAACAACAACAACAATTACTAGTTACTGTGAGCCTACCATGAGCCAAGGACTGGGAAAATGCTTTTTCTATATGAACTCATTTACTCCTATTATAGTTTCAGAGAGAGTAACTAAGTTTCCAAGGTGATCCAGCTATTATGTTGAGGGGCCAGGATTTTAAACTAATCGGCTGGACTCCAAAGCTTATGTTCTTAACAGTTATCATAAGTAGCCTCCTTCAAGGGATTGTTGTGAGGACCAAATGATATAATATATGAACATGCTTTATAACACTAATACAGCACTGTGTAAGCGGTCCTTTATTATCATTAGTATCATTAGAAGTGATTGATCTGATGGTATTACCCAGGGTCAGTTATGCTTCTGGGGGTAGCCAAGTGTCAGCTCTATGTGCACATGAAAATTCTATTATTTAGATTAAGTTTTTGCCTTTGTTTTAGTCAGAGGATTGAAGTTTTCTTTTCTCCCTGCCTGACCTTTCCAAATTAGATTTGTTGATGGGATGGATGGATGACAAGTGGCTCTTCTGTATCATTCTGGAGGATGCCCACTCAGTGCCATGTTTTTAATAACTGATGGAATAATGGCCAACTGGTCATGCTTTGCTTTTGTTTCACGCCTGGGAAAGAGCAGCTCTCTTAAAATCACCCGTATTCAGAATTCTTCCAAACCAGAACACAGCAGCTTCATAAAATTCAGGTGATATAGAACTGACCATATTCTCATTTTAGAGGAGAGGGAAAAAAATCTAAAATGTAATTTTCAGTTCTCTGTGTTCTAAGCACCATCTTTCCCACCAATCCCCTGCCCACACCTTATTGGCATTCAACTTAAAAATGCATTTCCATTTTACATAATGGATTAATCACAACATAGATTTTTTTCTAATTCATGTCCTCAGGACATATGGAATATCTGTTATCTAAGAAAATGTTTATTTGTTTTGTACTATTGCCCAGTAAGCTTATTATAAGTTCAGGCTCTGTGTGTGTGATTGTATAGATAATGTGTCACATTAAAACCAGAGAAAATCACCTACTAAATTATTCCTTTACACGCAGCAGAGCAGTCTGGTCCCTTATACCTACCAGAGAAGCACAAACAGCAGTGGAACATCCTTAGAGTGGTTTATGCCCTTGACAGGTCAATCAGAGGGTAGCTGAAACTGAAGAAGTCATATGCCACAGTGCCAGCGGAAATGAAAATTATACCACTCATATTAATGAGTGTATTTCCAAAGGGACTATTTACTGGCATTAGAAGTCTCTAAGCAGATGCCTCTGAACTTAAAATACCCTTAATTCCTAAGGATTGTCTTGTAATTAATTTACCCAGATAGACTCAATGAGGAGAATGCAGGGCAAAGCATCATATTGCTCAGCAGTTTGCAAACTTCAAGGAACACTAAGATAAATAATTAGATTTTTTTAAACATGTAAATTCATTTCCCTCATAACAGAATCAGGAACAGCATACAGTAAAGAAAAGCACTTTCCAATGTTATAATCCAATCTCCTTTAAAAAAATAATCCAGCTACTGTAACAGAAAGGACTCCATGTAGCTGACATCAAAAGAATATCACTCATACTTTGGTTACGGCTTTTATTCCTATTAAGTTGCCAGTCTGTAAACATCTCACTGAATGTGGGAAGCTGTCCTGACTGTTTTAGTTATACACACAGTGCTGTACAGCAACAAACTGTTTTAACATACCTCTCATTAACACAGCTTTTATTTCATGAAGAACAGCCAAATCTCACGTGACCACTGACAGCTGTAGTTTTCTAGTATTAAGGAGTATAATTTTTTAAATGCCCAGATTTTTTGAGGTTTTAGTACAAATTTGATGAAATGACTATCTCTGGAAGTTAAATATAGTAGTGTGACATTTGGATGAGCTGGTACACCAATGGGGGGGGGGGTACATGAAGTCCCGGTCAGCTTTTTGTTTTTTTCCGGAAGCTAAGGTTTTGGACTCATTTGGATCAGAGTCACAATCTGTATCTCCCCTTGATCTTAGGTAAACTTCTTAACATGTGTAGGCCTCAGTTTAACTACTTAATAAAAGAAAATGATGATTATGATAATAACAGGTGGTATTTGAAGAATGATGCAGTAATGTACATGTTCTACCTAAAATAGTGCCTGGCACTTAATAAATGGCTGTTTTTATTATTACTGTTTGCTTTTACACTAGGACACCTTATTCATTTATTTTATTCCTTTAAAAGATCTTTTTCATGCAAATGGATAAAGAAGGTGTGGTGTATATTTACAGTGGAGTACTACTCAGCCATAAAAAGAAATTTGCCATTTGCAACAACATGGATGGACTTGGGGGGCACTATGCTGAGTGAAATAAGTCAGATAGAGAAAGACAAATACTGTATGATATCACTTATATGTGGAATCTAAAAAATAAAACAAACTAGTGAATAGAACAAAAAAGAGACAGATTCACAGATATAGAGAACAAACTAGTGGTTACCAGTGGGGAGAGGGGAGAGACGGAGGGGCAAGATAGGGGTAGGGGATTAAGAGGCACAAGCTACTATGTATAAAATAAATAAGCTACAAGGATATATTGTACAGCACAGGGAATATAGCCAATAATTTATAATAACTATAAAAGGAGTATAATCTTTTAAAAAAGGTATTTATCATGTGCTTACTCTGTGCCTTGCACTGTGTGGGCATTTTCACATATCTCATCTGTCTTCATCTTCACTACAACCTCACAAGTAAGTTTCATCATCACCATTTTGTAGATGAGAACACTGAAGACAGAAGGGTTCTGGAATTTTCTCAAGTTCACACATCTAGTCAAGGATGTAGCCAGACTTGACACTCAGGTCCATCTTTAATAAATATGGATTTGTGTCTATTAGGAATTAAGCACCCAACTAGGTACTGGGAAGACTGAGATTAATGAGACATGCCTTCACTCCCCAAAACATCACATTCTGTTTGGAGGTGAGGAGGGAAGAGACAAGCACCAATGAAGCCAGACCGTGACAAAGTCTATCCTTGTGGTATAAAAGAGATGTGAAGGAGACCCAAGGAGTGTGCAATTACTGTGAATGGGAAAACTGGCAGGGAGAGCACAGAGGAGGTGACTTTTGAGCTGAGTCTGGAAGAATGAATGAGATTTTAACATGTTAAGAACAGTATTCCAGGTAGAGGGGATTTGCTGTGCAAAGACGTGAAGCATTGGGGTATGTATTAAGTGGATGTTGAGGACTCCTAGGTTCAAATCCCCCCTCCAGCGTTTACCAGCTGTGTGACATTGACCTAATTATCTACCTCTCTACCTTGTGTGTCTGTTGTCTGAAAAGCAGGCATGATAAAAAGACACAGGGGGCCTGGAGATGGAAAGATAAGTTCATACAAAGTGAGCAGCACAGTGCCCAGCCCAGTTTAAGTGTTGGCTGCTGTTTGGTTGCCGTTATTCCCCTATGTCTTTGCTCATGTTGTTCCTGAATGTCCTGGTGTATCATCCCCTTCCCCAACCTCCCACTTCAGCCAGCTTCTCACCCACTTATTTCCTCCCAGTAGAGGCATAATATCCCTTAGAATAGTGCTTCTCAACCTCAATGTACAAATGGATCAGCTGGGCATCTTGTTAGAATGTAGATTCTGATTTGGTAGCTCTGGGGTCAGGCTGGAGAGTCCATGTCTTTAATTAGACCCCTGGTGATGCTGATGTTGCTGGTCCCAGGACCACACTTTGAGTAGTAAGGGACTATAGCAGTATTTCTCAGAGTGGTTTCTTCATTTCTAACAAGCTTCCAGTAATGCCAATTCTACTGGTCCACAGAACGTATTTTGCCTAGTGAGGGTTCAAAGCACCATATAAATCTCCATTTTTAAAGGCCTTCTCTGAGCAGAGCCTCACCGTTCTTTCCACCCTTTTCTTCTCCTTCACACAATAACCTGTTCCAGCCAAACTGGATTCATCTGCTCTTTCCTGAACATGCCCTATGTACTAGTCTGGAAAGCTTTGAATCCCACCGTCTATGTGATCCATAGGTACCCGTGCACGTCTCCATGACAGCTCTTACCACATTGTATTGAAATGCATATTTACACATCTCTCTCTACTTCCAAACTATTATTCTACTAATCATAAGCTACAATACACACTTTAGTAGTGACGACATTAGATTATTAATACTCAGTGGTATACCAAGGGGGCAGGGTTTGGGAATAGTCATGGTATTTTCTTCCTGGTGCTGCCATTACAAAGTACCACAAACTGGGTGGCTTTAAACAAGAGACATTTATTGTCTTGTGGTCCTGGGGGCTAGACATCTGAAATTAAGGTGTTGGCAGGGTTAGTTCCTTCTGGAGGCACTGAGGGAGAACCTGTCCCATGCCTCTCTCCTAGCTTCAGGCAGTTGCTGGCAATCCTTGAGGTTCCTTGGCTTCTAGATGTACCTGCCCCTGTCATTCCATGGTGCTCTCTCTTTTGTGTCTACCCCTGTGTCTCTTTTCCTCTTCTTCATTTGGAGAAATAAGACACCATTAAGAAAATGAGGACACCAGTCATTGGGTTAAGGGCCCACCCTACTCTAGTATGTCCTCATCTTAACTAGTTGTATCTGCAACAACCCTATTTCCAAATAGGGTCACATTCTGAGGTTCTGAGAAGGACCTGAACTTCCCAGGGGGAATACTCTTCAACCCCAGTTGAATTGTTGGTACATGGTGATAATAAGTAGACTAAGATGTGTTCAGGTTTTTAAATTCTCTACAGGTAATGCTTGTACCTGGTGTAGACCACTCTCACTGTCCATCCCCTCCCCTTGGTATACCATTGTTAATATAATCTTACTTATTCTAATAAAATACAGTAGTCCCTTCTTATCTGTGGTTTCACTTTCTGTGGTTTCAGTTACCTACAGTCAACCACGGTCTGAAAATACTGAATGGAAAATTCCAGAAATAAACAATCCTTAAGTTTTTTTTTTTTTTTTTTTGCGGTATGCGGGCCTCTCACTGTTGTGGCCTCTGCCATTGCGGAGCACAGGCTCCGGACGCACAGGCTCAGCGGCCATGGTTCATAGGCCTAGCCACTCCGTGGCATGTGGGATCTTCCAGGACTGGGGCACGAACCCATGTCCCCTGCATTGGCAGGCGGACTCTCAACCACTGCGCCACCAGGGAAGCCCAATCCTTAAGTTTTAAATTGGGCACTGTTCTGAGTAGTGTGATGAAATCTCATGTCTTTCCACTCCATCCTGCCCAGGATCTCCAGCCATTGACATCGTCTGCTTCTGACATCCAACCATGGACATCATCATGGCTGTATGAAGCAGATGACCATGGTTTCAGGCATCCTTTGGGGTCTTGGAACATATCCCCTGAGGATAAGGGGGGAACTACTGTATGTTGTCATATCCATTTTATTTTCCCTGGAACACTACAGAATTTGTTTCTGAAGGCAGGTACTATGTTTCATTCATTTTTAAGTTTACCATGGTACTTAATAGTTATTCAAGAAATGTTTGTTAAACTAAACTGTTGACCTGGAACTTTGATGACTATTTCCCTGCCCAAATTATAAGAATTAATTCCTTGAATCCCTACTTCACATCTATAATGAAGATATTAAAGGTAATTGGAGTCCTATAGCTGATATATTTTTTAACATCTTTATTGGAGTATAATTGTTTTACAATGGTGTGTTAGTTTCTGCTTTATATCAAAGTGAATTATAGTTGATATTTTAAGATGAAAAATAATCCTATTTCATCCTATGAGATTAGGCTCTTGTATCAATAAAATGCAGAGCTATTTCTAACACTATTTTAAGTTCTAGTTTGTGCTGCATTAAAGGAAATATTTTCTCAACCAAGTAATATAAAAAAAAATGGTGCCTTATTGAAAGAAAAAGGTGTGATACAAAACCTTTATATAATTATATTATTGTAACATAAGATTATTATATTTTGAAGTAGACTCTATAAAGCACAAATTAGAGAGAGCTTACTCTCCTCAGGAAATCTCAACGTTTATTTGTTTAAAACCATGCTGTAATTTTTTGTAAAGGCAGTTTGTTTGATATCATTTGGAGACTGATTGAAGAAAATAAGAAATATTCATTCATTTATCAAATATTTTATTGAATTTCTTACTATGTGTCAGTTTCTATTCCATATTCTTGGGATTTCTTTATTGCCGATTTTTACATAGCCATGTAAGAGTTTGTAGCTGATAAATGTGCCAAATGAAGAAGAAAATCTCCATCCTGAGGAATTTATAATTCAGAAAGTCAAACCCCAAAGAAACTGTCACTTTGAAGATATCAGGATTTTTCCAATCCTTGTTTTTTCTTCTTTTGACTTTCCGTGACAGGTCAGATATGGCAGAGTAATTTGAAAGTTTGAGGGCACTTATGAGGAGCAGCTTATCATGCTAATGACAATTTTGGGGCATTCCACACTGTGTGGAGGAAAATGTTAGATATTAGAGACAGTGTACTGAACAGTTTATATCTTACATTTTAATGCTGATGGGTTTATGTAAATGGATATTATAACAGTATGTCTCATTTATGTGGACACTATAAAAATATTTCTTTGGACATGTTCAAAATAACTTTGAAGGTAGAAATTTGTAGCTTTGTTGTCAAACTCAGCTTGAAATAACATGATTTCATAATTTTCTGAGCTCTGTCTGGTCTGATCAGGAAAGATTCATAGAGAATTCTGCTTAATTGACTGTTTGGGGACAGAATCACAAGGTGGTTCAGCATTTCCTTGGGTAGAATGTATGTTGGAAGGGACATCTGGTCTAAGTAGTTTTGCTTCCATCCCCACCTCCAAAAGAAAGATGGCTTCAGACTCAGTCACCTTTTGCCTGTGAGGATGAGTTTTGCCACAGGGAGTAGCATCTGTTTTAGTGTTCATATAAATTATTTAGGTTAACCTCATGCTTTCTCTAGGTCTTCAAATTAAATTTCAAGTAAATTACTAAAAATTCATAAGAATTCCTGTAGTCTTTATTACCGTACAAAACCTGGGCTAAGAACACTTCTTCTCTGTGTCCCAGTGCCTGGCATAGGGGCTGCATGGGAGAACCCAGTGTGGAGTGAAATAGGTCGATTTCCCTTGACTTCTAAGATGTTCTACCTCATCTTGCAGCAGATATGCCTCCCTGACATTTTTGTGTAGGTAGATACATTGTGTGTTGAACAATATTTTAAATATACTAGCTATTTGAGGCAAATGTACACTGACTTATTTGTGGGACAACCACTCAGTCATACATCCATATAATAACCTTACATGGGCTTCTCGGTAAATCACGTACTGTCTCACTCCAGTTTCTTCATCTGGGAAATGAAGGTTGAATTGCGATGGCTCCTGAGGTTATTTCACCACTAAAATCCTTTCATCAAAATTTAACTTTTTATCTATATAGCCTATATTAAATTATAGTTTCTATAATTAGCATCACAGCTTTTCTTGAAAGAATTTTGATTCTCAAGATTTTCAAGTACATTGTAGTGATTATGAACACATATTTTGGAGTTGGACAAGCCTGGGTTCAAATCTTGACTCCGTATTTATCAAAAGCAAGTTGCCATACCTTTATCAGACTCACTTTTCTCATCTGTAAGTGGAGGTAATAATATCTACTTTATAGAGCTGTTGTCAGGATTAAATGAGGTACTGTACATACGCACCTAAGACAATACCTGGAACAGGTAGCTATTTTTCTTATGGTAAGCACACTGGAATTGAAATCATGATGAAGAAAAACACTATAAATATATTTGTTTAATTTCAGATTGAAGATAATGACTGCAGGAAAAGATTAAATAACTTTATTTATTAAGCTGTACTTCATATTTGCTAGAACTCTCTCATCTGGGTAAGAAAATGTCCATGGAGATGAGAACAGCCGTTACACATCAGAATGGCACTTGGATTGATAAACCATCCCTTGCTGTTGCACTCTTCAAATTAGCAAATGAAAGAGCATCTTTTGGCAATGGAGTGATATTTATAAATTAAATTTATTGATACACATGGTCTTGGTTATTATTTTAATCTTCCTCTCTAGGTATTTTGTAAGAAAATATAAGTCTTGTGTTTACTTCTGTTTGTTAATGCTTTGATAAATCAGACATTTTTAGTATTCTATCAATGGCAAAAGTCTAATTACCTTATTGTATTCTGATTTATTTCTTTCCTTACTTTCTTTGCATCTGCAGCCCAACAAATGGGTCTCTGAAGAGATATATGTCATGATACAGTGTCAGTGAAATTAATCCTGATCAATTTTAAAGTTCACATTTTTATTTGATGACTTTCAGGGGAATCACTAAAACTGAGATTGACTTGGTCTCTTCTTTTGTTGGTTAAATATTGTTGTTTGAAAGCGGTGGAGCCAGAATGAAGAAAAGGGCCCTTCTTGTGCTCTCAACTCTGTTCCATTTCCAAAGAAAAGCTGCAGCAATTCCTCTTGTCTATGTATAAAATGAGGCTAATAGGTCAAAAAGAACACAGAGGCTCTAACGGGCTTATAAATTTGGCATCTCATCAAGGCAAGAAGCCTAATTCATCCAAAATGAGAGAATTTTGAGTGCTATTGAAAACCTACCCCTAGTCCTTTCAGATGCTCCAAACGTTTTTATTTTTCACCGTAATTAAATTGTTGTCCCATGTCTGTGTGGTGTTTTACAGCTAACATCTTGTCTGATCCTCTCGACTACTCAGAGAGGTAGGTGGGTGGCTCTCACTTTCCCCTCTTCTCTGGTAGGGAGACTAGGACTCAGAGAAAGAAAGCCGTTTGACCAAAATCACACAGCTAATACAATTTAGAGCAAGGATCTCTGATAGAGGGTTACATGTTCCTCATTTGAAAAACAAGAGAAGAGTTTTCACCCAAGTAAAGAAGAATATTGAGACTACATACTGTTTAATAATAAAGATAATTAAAAATGAAATTCTGGATAATATTTAGTGCTTATTTTCCATGCAAGAACATTTAAAACCCCTTATATAATTTGACACATAATTTTAAAGTTCAAGTACAAAGGACACAACCTATAGTTGATTGAGAAAAACAAAGGGTATAGGGAAGGAATTTCTGTTTTCTTCCACAATTGGACCTTGCCGAGATTTCTACATGGCTAATATAAAATATATCTGTGTATAGCCTTCATACTGTTTATACTGATTTTTATCCTTTTATGCACCACTCATGTATTTCTTATTTTTGTAATGCCATTTTTCTTTGTTCTGTATTTATTCACATAAAATAATTCCAAAAAAAGCAAAGAAACCTGGATGTCTCCAGAACAATCTATAACATGGTATAGGAAAGCATCACATCCAAATATGTGTTGTTACTCAACATTGCAAAAGCATATTTAAACACATTCTTAAAAATTCTTGATTTTCATTTTAAACTTTATTTCATGCTAAGCATAAATAAATATTGAAGGAAATGGTCATTATGTAATGCAACAAATATTTGAAAATAATATAAATTTCGTGATGACCAGCATTTGATTTGTAAAACTGGGTTCATTTATAGGGTGAGGGGAGAAATCTAAAAAGCACAGATATTTATTTTTTTTATTTTTATTTTTTTTTTTATTTTTATTTTTTTGCTGTACGCGGGCCTCTCACTGTTGTGGCCTCTCCCGTTGCGGAGCACAGGCTCCGGATGCGCAGGCCCAGCGGCCATGGCTCACGGGCCCAGCCGCTCCGCGGCATATGGGATCCTCCCAGACTGGGGCACGAACCCATATCCCCTGCATCGGCAGGCGGACTCTCAACCACTGCGCCACCAGGGAGGCCCAGCACAGATATTTAGATTTTTCTACTTTCAAGTTTAAGAAGCTAGGTAAAGAAATGTTTCTATTACCACTGTCAGAACACCTTAATTATTTAGAACAACACCACTTTCTCTGCAAATCTCCCCTCCAGCATAACTACCAAAAATCAAATCTTGAGGGAACTTTGGCTAACTTTAAATCACATAGCTCATTGTTCTTGGAGCAAACCGATTTTATTTTTTCGCCTTTTTAAAAAAATCCTTAATGTCAAGCAAACATTTATTTCAGGTGCAAAGCCTCAGGATTTGTTAGTGAAAACAGTGGCTGTGCTGTGCTAGCGCTTACTGCCCACTAAGTGGGTGGGAAAAGGGTGTTGTGACCCTCTTACCCTTCCCACCAGTCTCCCTAACAGCTTTGGCCTTCGGGTCAGCTCAATTTCCCCTCCACTGAGTGGCCATTACGGTGCCTGCTCCGTGATAAATGCTTTTTGTAAGAGACTGCATTGCCGGCAGCTAGCACTAGGGAAGTCTGCCACCTGGGCCAGCCAGACAAACTAACATGCTAGCCTGAGATGGGCCTGTTACCTAGCAACGTGCCTGGCCTCACCAAAATGAATAGACCCACAAACAAAAATGAAAAGGAGATAAAACGAGTAAAAGTACAAGGGGCGAGGAGGTTAATATTCCTCTATCAAATAACTTCGTTTTGGAGAATAGCATTTTAACCTTTTCTTCAAAGCCTAAGGTGGAGACATGTATTGGAAATTAAATTAGACCACATTTGTATTTTTTTCAATGTTTTCTTTTATGCAGAATTTTCTGTCCCTCTCTTGCCATAATTCTCTAACTTTCTCTTTAAGTGGAAGGAGAAGCAGCAATGGAGGGGAACACAAGATGGATATATAATAAATATTTCACTTTTCCTACATCATCTTGCTGTGTGGCTTTGGGCATGTAGCTTGAGTTCTCTGTTGCCCAATTTCCTCGTCAATAAAAGAAGGTGGCAGAGGTAATTTATTCAATACAATGAGATGGTGAGGTGTAATGTTTTTTTAATGCCAGCAAAAGACTCCGATTTTCCTTAAATTTGAACACAACCAACTCCTACACTACAATTTAAGATGTTATAGATTAGTGAAGATTGTGCTCAATTAAATAAATGGCTTTTAGTTTTGAGGTTCAGGGTTGCTCCCAAATTATTAGGCCATTTTGATATTGTGTGTGTGTGTCTGAGTGTGTGTTTGTGTGTGTAATTTTGAGCCTCTACTATGCACCAGGTTCTGTACAAGACCCTTTAAAAATACATACCAGTGTTTGTTAGGTAAAAATGAATGGATGAGTCCAGATTCATTCAAAAAGGTTGTTTCACAATTTTTAAGGGGCTCCCAGTCCAAGGAGTGGTATCTTGATAATTCCTACCATAACTGCCATAAACAGAAATATAATTGCAGGAATATAAATGCATTATTCACAAATCTTTCAAGTGCCCCTCTTGTCGTCCTCCCAATCACTGGCTTCATTCAGGCCACCATCTTACATCTGGATTACTAGTTTAGCCTCCTAATTTCCATACTTCAAATCTTCTCCCCTGTAGTATACTCTCTGCCAAAGTTAGCTGCACAGTTATCTGGAGTCCTTTGCTTAAAATCCTCATCTTGTTCCTTACTGCACAAACTCCCTTTCATGACTCATAAAACCCCTCACAGTCTGTCACATCCCAGACTACCATGCATCGTGAGTCCTACACTCACCCAGAAAACTGCTCTCCGTTCCCCAGATGCACCAAGCTCACGAGCACCTTCCTGCCTCGGCAAATACTTGCCAGTACTTAAGAATGTACTTCTCAAAGCCACCCAGCAAGATGATGTAGGAAAAGTGAAATATTTGTATATCCATCGTGAGTCCCCCCTCCAATGCTGCTTCTCCTTCCACTTTAAGAGAAAGTTAGAAAATTATGGCGAGAGAGGGACAGAAAATTCTGCATAAAAGAAAGACATGTACACACTGCTATATTTAAAATGGATAACCAACAAGGACCGACTGTATAGCACAGGGAGCGCTGCTCAATATTATGTAACAACGTAATTGGGAAAAGAATTTGAAAAAAAATAAATACATGTATATGTATAACTGAATCACTTTGTCGTACACCTGAAACTAACACAATATTGTTAATCAACTATACTCCATTATAAAAAAAAAGTGTGCCTTAATTAGCTTTGCATCCACTGTGCTGGATATTTGCCATTATAGTAGGTGCTCAATGAAGGTTTGTTGCAAGAATGAACGAATGAATGAATGAATGAATGATGTTTCTACGGCTGCCTGGGTTAATGAGAGATTTTGTTCCCTTTATGGTCTAGCATCTTTTCTCTTTAAAACAAATGTTTCACACGTAGTAAACTTTCCTCATGGGGCTTTTGGTTTTAGGATGTTCACAGATACAAGTGTTCTTTTCTCCATCTTCTACTTCTATTGGAAAACCTTCATAAACTCTCTTTTATTACATGGACTGAACTTGGACACTTGAATTCCGGAGTTGCCTGGAAAACCTCTGTAAAGTGATTGTGCTATTTTTTGTCTCATGGCTGTTAGATTTAGCTTCACTGTAGATTGCCTGTAAACTTTATGGGGTTCAGTCTTAAAATCAGCACTCTGACTTGTCACCTACTTTTCTCTTGTGTTATAAGAATCAATATTATATTTTAAAATATAAAAATATGCTTATCTCCTTCAAAACTCTCATGTTGAGTACAAATCACTATTTTTAAAAGTAGTCACAAATTTGTGGCCTGACTATAGAATAAAATTCCAGGGAACTGCAGACTCCACATCGCATTGATCAATTGATATAGTATTAAAATCAAAAAAGGGCAAGGGAGGGCTTCCTGGGTGGCGCAGTGGTTGAGAGTCCGCCTGCCGATTCCGGGGACACGGGTTCGTGCCCCGGTCCGGGAGGATCCCACATGCCGTGGAGCGGCTGGGCCCGTGAGCCATGGCCGCTGAGCCTGCGCGTCCGGAGCCTGTGCTCTGCAACGGGAGAGGCCACAACAGTGAGAGGCCCGCGTACTGCAAAAAAAAAAAAAAAAAAAAAAAAAAAAAAAGGGCAGGGGAAGATCTTGAGAGCAGAACATAGACATGAATGTTCTTCCAAACACAGAGAAGTCACTTCCCAGTGGACTCCGGGGAGAAGATGAAACTTTTTGGTAAACTTAAAAGCCTGACAAATCTATTTTTCTTCTACCTTAAAGAGAGACAGACTGTACTTGTGGAAAAAACATGGGCTTTGGAGCCAAAACAACCTGGAAACAAGCCTTGTTTTGCCATTTAACAAGACAGGTTAAACTGACCAAGGTGCTTAACGTTTCTGACCCTCGGTTTCCTTATCTGTAAAATGGGAATCTTTCTTCCATAACTTGAAGAGGATAAAATGAGAGACCACATGTAAAAACACCAAGCACAGCTGAGTGTACAATCATTGCTCAGTAATTATTAGCTCCCTCCCTCTCAAAACTCTTTCATTTTGTTATTTTTGTTCCCATCTAATAAAACAAACCCCAGACACACCATCCTAACCCTGTCCCTGATGTTTTTCTTTTCTGTCACCAGTATACTGCCTCCAGGGATGGGATTTTTCTTTGAGGCTCTGGCCCCCAAATAACCCTTTTTCCTCGGTTCCCTTTGAGATAAGCTGGGATGTCAAAAAAAAAAAAAAAAAAAAAAGACCAAGGGACTCTATTGTGAGAGTGGGACATGAAGAATAAAAGAAATGTATCAATAGTTGGCTCACAAAGTAGGTCTGTAACTTGGGACTTGAACCCTGGGCTGTTTGGCTCTCAAGCCTGTGCTTTTCGACAGCTGTCCCCAAAGTCAAAGGATTGTTTGGGACAGGAAATTGGCACTGGAGAGGACACTGGCCTTGGATCAGCCATTGAATTTGAATTCTTCCTCAACCACAGATATTTAGTGATGCTTTCCATGGGCCTAACTGCCTATGTGCTTGGTGCAGCAGTGACCACGGCTGGCATGGCCTTCGCCTTCGTGGACCTCACTGTCCCCTCGGTGTTCCCACTTGCCAGTGTCTTCATCCACAAAGTGGGGATAAAAGCCCCATTTCCCTCTGTTATGGAGGAAAGTGAAATAATATTAAGAGACTAGTGAGCATTTCATTTGTATGCTAAGGGCTTCATACACGTTATCTTATTTCACGCTCCCAATCACTTCGCTGGTATTTTACATATAAAGAACCAAGGCCACTTGCCTGGGTCGGACCAGGGTGGACTCTGAAGCAGGTCTGTCTGCTGCCAATGCCCGTGCTCCTGACACTGAGCTAAGGAACAGGAAGTGGCTGGCAGAGCGCTGGGCACTCATCGTAGTCGTCAGTGTTCCCTGAGCTGGTCACCCCCTCTCCTCCTCCCTCCTCCCCTCTCTCCTCCTCTTCGTCCATGCTTTACTTCCCATCCTCACTCTTAGGTGCCCTGGTAGTGAGAACACAGAAACGAGAGAGAAAGGGAGAGAGAGAGTTGCAAAGGGGGCAGAAAGAAAAGACTGACACAATGCCCTTCACAGTTCCCAGGGTGGCCCCACGGCCAGTACTTATATTCATTAAGTCCCCTTGAAATCAGTTTGGCTTTCCCAAACTTCAGTGGTTAAGATCTTATAATTATATTCATGAGTTGTAAGTGGTTTTCATCTCTCTTCCTTTCTCAGTGTATGCGTTTCAATTTGTTTCCTTGTCCCTCTCTCCTTTTCTCTCATCTGCACATGCCTGGGCCCATGATAGTGAACCATACACTCAGACTAATTATAAGGCTGTGACTCCATCCAAGGGCTTGGATGCTACTGCTGTTTCCATCAGTGACTCAAGCAGAGCTCCAGGGGTTTATAACTCATCAGCATCTTGCTGGAAGTTTGGCCCGGCAATCAGGATCTCATTGTTCTGGATGCCATACACATGTTTGCTCTAGAGAAAAACAACTTCAGAATTGCTTGCTCTCTTTCACTGATCACTGCTGATATGTCTTTTAGGTCTGGAGTTACCATGTATAAGTAACTTTGAAAAATGTCCTAGCAGCTGAGAATGAGAATGACTTAAATTTACAGAATAAATCTTGAAAAGAGAGCTCTTCATGCCAAGAAATTATCTTGCATTTACCCTAATTGACTATTTTATTTACAACCCAATACAAGATTTCTGGGAACTGAATCAGTTACCACAAAAGAAAATGTAGACATGCAGTGCTTAAGCCTTGAAAATTATACATGCTGTCCCTATTGTCAGGGACAGAAGTACCAACATTTAATGAACATCTTAGTTATATAACCATTATTTAATCCTCACAACAACCCTGCAGGTAAGTATTATTAGTCCCATTTTACAGATGAGAGAAATGGAGCCCAGCAAGATTAAGTAAGTTGCTTAAGACCTCACAGCTAGGAAGTGGGATTCAGGCTCAGATGTTTGTGACTCCAAAGCCATTGCTGTTCACTGCACTGTATCTGGAGGGTAAAAAATTACAGTGGTTGGTCTAAACAAGCTATTCACATTGGGGTGGAAGGGAGGGTCTGGTAAGTGATAAAACTGCTGCAGGGAATGATGATGAGAAATTAGAAGGTGTCCCAGGTAAACAAAGAGCATTGGGAAGCTTTGGTTGTAATCCAGGGCAGGGCAGGGGGCGGAGGGAAGAGTCCAGTCCAAGGTGGTGGGAAGACCCAATAAGAGCAAGGCAGGGTGTTGGGGTCCTCAGCGGGTGATGGAGACCTGCTCCTCAGACCAAAGAAAATAACATTGGAATTGAGATTATGTAAGAGGTGCTAAGAGATGGCTAGTTGGAGGTCAAATTACCAAGAAGTTTGGCAGTGGCTAGGGAGGATTCAAAGAACTCTAAGACCCATGGTTCCTATCCTCAAGGAACTCATAATGTGATGGGGTGAAAATATGTGTGCACTTTACACAGCAAAAGCTTACAACGTAAGGCCATGTGAGCAAAGTGGCAAGACTGGTAACTTGGTGTGTTTCCTCCCTCTCTCTCACCCATTTGTTGCAAAGATAGCAAGCAGCACTTAACAGTGCAGACAGGCCCTTCATGATCTACCTCCTTGCCTTCCTCCCCAAGCTCCCTCTCACCATCCCTCCCCTCTGTATCACAGCTGCAGTGAACCACTCTGTCTCTGTTTGCCATCTTGGCACATGCCAACCCCCACCTGGAACACTCTTTGCCTGGCTACTACCAGTCCCCAGGTCCTAGCATAGTCCTAATTCCCAGGAAGCCTCCCTTGATCCTTACTTGTCAGCTGGGGTTCTTGTCCATCATGACCATCTTTGCTCTCAGCTATAACTGTAAACTCTGTAAGGGTTGGGGCCAGCTTTATTTTGTTCACTGTGGTATTCTCACACATGGCTCAACAACTAGCACGGAGTTGGTGCTCAATAAATATTTGTTGAATGAATGAATGAATGAATGAATGAATCATTCCAGGGTCACTCAGTGTCTACTATAATGCTGGGAACTATTCAAAGAGCTAGGCATTATTCTAAAATGTTTACATGTATTAACTCCTTTAATCCTTACTACCACCCTGTGAGATGGGTGGTATTATCCCCATTTTACAGATGAGAAATGAAGGTGCAGAACCTAGGCCATCTGGCGCCAGAAACCTTACTCTTATCCCCTACACTATACTGCCCCAAGGTTAGTCCCAGGAATAAATATATTGGAACATGTGGGAATTACTGTGTTATTTTCATGGAGTCATATCTCTTGAAATTACAGGATATATGAATTTTTTATAGGTTTAGGCCTTGAATGGGGTTTTTCATGTAAACTCTGCTACAAGAAGCTCTGATGCTGAAAAAGTCATGGACTAGTACCATCAGTGTCACCTTTATTCTTTTTTTATTATTTTTTTAACATTTTTATTAGAGTATAATTGCTTTACAATAGTGTGCTAGTTTCTGATTTATAACAAAGTGAATCAGCTATACATATACACATATCCCCGTATCTCCTCCCTCTTGAGTCTCCCTCCCACCCTCCCTATCCCACCCCTCTAGATGGTCACAAAGCACAGAGCTGATCTCCCTGTTCTATGCAGCTGCTTCCCACTAGCTATCTATTTTACATTTGGTAGTGTATATATGTCCATGCCACTCTCTCACTTTGTCCCAGCTTATACTTCCGCCTCCCCGTGTCCTCAAGTCCATTCTCTACATCTGTGTTTTTATTCCTGTCCTGCACCTAGGTTCTTCAGAACCATTTATATTTTCTCTTTTTTTTTTAGATTCCATATATAAGTGTTAGCATACAGTATTTGTTTTTCTCTTTCTGACTTACTTCATTCTTTACGACAGACTCTACGTCCATCCACCTCACTACAAATAACTCAATTTTGTTTCTTTTTATGGCTGAGTAATATTCCATTGTATATATGTGCCACATCTTCTTTATCCATTCTTCTGTCAGTGGACACTTAGGTTGCTTCCATGCCCTGGCTATTGTAAATAGAGCTGCAATGAACATTGTGGTACATGACTTTTTTGATTTACGGTTTTCTCAGGGTATATGCCCAGTAGTGGGATTGCTGGGTCGTATGGTAGCTCTATTTTTAGTTTTTTAAGGAACATCCATACTGTTCTCCATAATGGCTGTATCAATTTACATTCCCACCAGCAGTGCAAGAGGGTTCCCTTTTCTCCACAACCTCTCCAGCATTTATTGTTTGTAGATTTTTTGATGATGGCCATTCTGACTGGTGTGGGGTGATAGCTCATTGTAATTTTGATTTGCATATCTCTAATGATTAGTGATGTTGAGCATTTTTTCATGTGTTTGTTGGCAATCTGTACATCTTCTTTGTTAGGTAGGTTTATCCTTAGGTATTTTATTCTTTTGTTGCAATGATAAATGGGAGTGTTTCCTTAATTTCTCTTTCAGATTTTTCATCATTAGTGTATAAGGATGCAAGAGATTTCTGTGCATTAATTTTCTATCCTGCTACTTTACCAAATTCATTGATTAGCTCTAGTAGTTTTCTCGCAGATTGTTTAGGATTCTCTATGTATAGTATCATGTCATCTGCAAACAGTGACAGCTTTACTTCTTCTTTTCTTATTTGGATTCCTTTTATTTCTTTTTCTTCTCTGATTGTTCTGTCTAAAACTTCCAAAACTATGTTGAATAATAGTGGTGAGAGTGGGCAACCTTGTCTTGCTCCTGATCTTAGTGGAAATGGTTTCAGTTTTTCACCATTGAGAATGATGTTGGCTGTGGGTTTGTCATATATGGCCTTTATTATGTTGGGGTAATTTCCCTCTTTGCATACTTTCTGGAGGGTTATTTTTTTTTAATCATAAATGGGGGTTGAATTTTGTCAAAAGATTCTTCTACATCTATCGAGATGATCATATTTTTTTATCCTTCTATTTGTTAATATGGTGTATCACATTGATTGATTTGTGTATATTGAAGAATTCTTGCATTCCTGGGATAAACCCCACTTGATCATGGTGTATGATCCTTTTAATGTGCTGTTGGATTCTGTTGGCTAGTATTTTGTTGAGGATTTTGTATCTATGTTCATCAGTGATATTGGCCTGTAGTTTTCTTTGTGACATCTTTCTCTGGTTTTGGTATCAGGGTGATAGTGGCCTCAAAGAATGAGTTTGGGAGTGTTCTTCCCTCTGCTATATTTTGGAAGAGTTTGAAAAGGGTACGTGTTAGCTCTTCTCTAAATGTTTGAAAGCAGTCACCTGTGAAGCTGTCTGGTCCTGGGCTTTTGTTTTTTGGAAGGTTTTTAATCACAGCTTCAATTTCAGTACTTGTGATGGTCTGTTTATATTTTCTATTTCTTCCTGGTTCAGTCTCGAAATGTTGTGCTTTTCTAAGAATTTGTCCATTTCTTCCAGGTTGTCCATTTTATTGGTATATAGTTGTTTATAGTAATCTCACATGATCCTTTGTATTTCTGCAGTGTCAGTTGTTACTTCTCTTTTTTCATTTCTAATTCTATTGATCTGAGTCTTCTCCCTTTTCCTCGTGATGAGTATGGCTAATGGTTTATCAATTTTGTTTTTCTTCTCAAAGAATCAGCTTTTAGTTTTATTGATCTTTGCTATTGTTTCCTTCATTTCATTTTCATTTATTTCTGATCTGATCTTTATGATTTCTTTCCTTCTGCTAAATTTTGGGTGTTTTTGTTCTTCTTTCTCTAATTGCTTTAGGTGTAAGGTTAGGTTGTTTATTTGTGATGTTTCTTGCTTCTTGAGGTAGGATTGTATTGCTATTACTTCCCTCTTAGAACTGCTTTTGCTGCATCCCATAGGTTTCGGGTCATCGTGTTTTCATTGTCATTTGTTTCTAGGTATTTTTTGATTTCCTCTTTGATTTCTTCTGTGATCTCTTGGTTATTAAGTAGTGTATTGTTTAGCCTCCATTTGTTTGTATTTTTTACAGATTTTTTCCTCTAACTGCTATCTAGTCTCATAGCCTTGTGGTTGGAAAAGATACTTGATATGATTTCAGTTTTCTTAAATTTACCAAGGCTTGATTTGTGACCCAAATATTATCTATCCTGGAGAATGTTTCATGAGCACTTGAGAGGAAAGTGTATTCTGTTGTTTTTGGATGGAATATCCTATAAATATCAATTAAGTCCATCTTGTTTAATGTATCATTTAAAGCTTAACTATTTCTTTTCCCATAATAGGGAAGTTTTCAACTATAATCTTTTCAAATATCTTCTCAGTCTCTTTCTTTTTCTCTTCTTCCTCTGGGACCCCTGTAATTGGAATGTTGGTGCGTTTAATGCTGTCCCAGAGGTCTCTGAGACAGTCCTCAATTCTTTTCATTCGTTTTTCTTTATTCTGCTCTGCAGTAGTTATTTCCACTATTTTATCTTCCAGGTCACTTATCCGTTCTTCTCCCTCAGTTATTCTGCTGTTCGTTCCTTCTAGAGAATTTTTAATTTCATTTATTGTGTTGTTCATCATTGTTTGTTTGCTCTTTAGCTGTTCTAGGTCCTTGTTAAATGTTTCTTGTATTTTCTCCATTCTATTTCCAAGATTTTGGATCACCTTTACTATCATTACTCTGAATTCTTTTTCAGGTAGACTGCCTATTTCCTCTTCATTTGTTTGGTCTGGTGGGTTTTCACCTTGCTCCTTCATCTGCTGTGTGCTTCTGTCTTCTCATTTTGCTTAACTTACAGTGTTTGGGGTCTCCTTTTAGCAGGCTGCAGGTTTGTAGTTCCTGTTGTTTTTGGTGTCTGTCCCCAGTGGCTAAGGTTGGTTCGGCGGCGCACTAGCCCCCTTCAGGCTGTGTTCACGCCGCCAACCCAAGCCCTCTCCCTGCGCTCCAACCGAAGCCCCCGAGCCTCAGCTCCCAGCGCCCGCTCGCCCCAGCGGGTGAACAGAGAAGCCTCTCGGGCTGGTGAGTGCTGGTCGGCACCGATCCTCTGTGCGGGAATCTCTCCGCTTTGCCCTCCGCACCCCTGTTGCTGCGCTCTCCTCCGTGGCTCCAAAGCTTCCCCCCTCCGCCACCCCCAGTCTCCACCAGTGAAGGGGCCTCTAGTGTGTGGAAACCTTTCCTCCTTCACAGCTCCCTCCCACTGGTGCAGGTCCCGTCCCTATTCTTTTGTCTCTGTTTTTTCTCTTTTCTTTTGCCCTACCCAGGTACGTGGGGAGTTTCTTGCCTTTTCGGAAGTCTGAGGTCTTCTGCCAGCATTCAATAAGTGTTCCGTAGGAGTTGTTCCACATGTGGATGTATTTCTGATGTATTTTTGTGGAGGAAAGTGATCTCCACGTCTTATTCCTCCTCCATCTTGAAGGTCTCTCCCTGTGTCACTTTTAAACAGGAAGGGCAACCAGAGGGACGTCCAAAAATATAAGGGAGTTTCAAGGAGGCTGGGGTCCTCTCTCTGAAAGATCATTGAAGAGGCCCATCTGACTGTGAGTGTGTAGGTTAACAAACTAGTTGGAAGCATTGCTAGTAAATATCACTTATAAGTAACATCTGCTTTAATTCACATCCTTTCAGAAAGTAACAACATATTAGCAAGCTCTGGTAATTGAGCCCCTAACACCTGCAGGTGAGAAAACACAGATGGAATCCCTGCACTAACAGAAGATTTTTTACATGGGAACTGGGCAAAGTAGAAAGGAGGGGCTAAAATAACACAGCTCTTCCCAGCTATCGTGTTCATGATTGCTGCAGAAAAAAATGTCCCCGGAAAAGGTACTGAGGCTGCCTCTAGATCTAACACTTCACTGCTTGCTTGATGCCATGTCAATAACAGGAGCTTTGCCCGTGCGGCCCATACTGCATTGTATTCCTTAACCATGTGTGCTGCTTGGCTGTTTTGTTATGTTGAGCCACCAAAGCCTACCGAGAAGCCCCAGGGTGCAAGGCACTGAGCAAGTCCAGTAGATGCTGTTGGCACCCCACTCATATCCCTTGGAACTCACCTCCATGTTCTGAAGGTTGCTTATAGCAAACACCTAGGACTCTGTCTGAGGGCTTTTTAAGGTCCCAGTAGCATGTTTGGTCTGGGAGGAGACCAAGCCAGAAAAGCTGGAGAGCTCATGCCCCCAGGAGCAGCCCTCAACCAACAACAGATGGGAAGTTGGTGGATAAATGTCCCAGCTTCCCCACCCCTTAGTGGGACAACACTGGGACATATTCTACACTGTCCCCGAAGTTCTCCAGAGGGATTGGTATCTTGCTTGATAACACCCTTCTTATTAGCTTCTTTCCCTCTGCTGTTTCCCCTCCCCAATACCCTCCGAGTGTTCTCTGGGACCATTTCCCAAATAAACTACTTGTACTTGAATGCTTGTCTGAGAGGCTCCTGCTGGGGAAATCCAAACTAAGAAGCTAGGCCCTGGGCATATAGAAGTAATCAAGGCAGTGTCTGCTTTCAAGATGTTCACAGGCTAGAAGATGAGAAAAACCCAATAAATCAGTGATATAAACGTATACAAAATGCACACCTAGGGGGTTATGGGATGTAGAGAAGAATCACAGAAGACTCACAGGAGTGTGGAGGGCTTGGTGTGGCGCAATCAGAGAGAGCTTGCAGGAGGAGGGCAAGATGTGTTAATTGCTTGCTTCAGTGATAAGTATCATGCTGTACCCAGTTTCATATTTGTAGAATAAGTGATCTTTAAAATGACGTTTGTGTATCTGTACAGTTACAGAAGCACCATAAAATGGAATTTTCTCTAAGCCAGGGTCTTAGATCCCTAATGGTTTGTATTCTGAGAAAATACTTCTATAACGTATGTGTGTTGGTTTGTATCATTCCTGTGCACCTGGGTTCCTGTATGCACATCCCCACATGGGCAGTCTGGCCTGCAGTCAGGGTGGACAAGCACCCTGGCATTCCTGCTCTGAAAGCCTTTGGTACGTGTACCTTTCCCAGAGCACTTTCAGGATTTATTTGTTTCTCTTTTGCTCCCTGATGCCCACCACATGTCCTTGGTGGTGGTCCCCATTATTTTCCTGTGCTGACATGAAAACAGTTTGTTATCATATGCTTTTTTGTGCCTACCTTTTCAAAGGTTGTCTCTAAACTCTAAGCTCTATGAAGGCAGGGAGCTTTCTATTTTGTTCACCAATGTATACCCAGTACAACACAGTGCCTGCCACATAATGGGTGTCAGTCAATGTGTTGAATGAATGGATTGTTGGATTACATGACTAGGAGCTCTTTATAGAGAAAGTCAAGGCTTTATGAATCGTATCACAGTACTTGGCCCAGCATCTGGTAAACACCATTAGAAGTTCATCAAACAAATTATTTTTTAAAAACTCAGCGTTAAAGAATAGCCTTTAATAGGGACAGAAGGGAATTAGAGCAGAATGTTTAGTACCCTTTATATTTCTCTTTTCTTGGTTGCCACTTTTCCTCAAATAGAAAATCATTTCCATAATTGCAAGTGGTCATCAATCACTGTGCTTCTACGTCAATCACCCTTCCTACTTCTCGGTTGTCGTGGGCAGCTCCCAGAAGTTCTTTCAGTTGCATCTCAGGGGCTCAGAAGATGGCTAGGACTGAAAGCCAAGTTCATGTTGAATAAAGCAGCCACTGCCAGTGTAATTACCCAAATGAGAGCCTGGCTAGACTGCCAAGGGTTAGCCTCTCAATTCCTCTCACAAGTCCAGTTTCGACAGGTGGTAGGTTACTATCAAAAAGGAGATAATTTTTCTTCAAAGTGAGTTGCTAAATATCCAAAAGAGAAGCCATACAAGAAAGCTAGTTCCCAGGACCTGTGAAAGCAGCATGCTTGCACCCACACCAGCTGTAACTTGGGTCCTCTCTTGGCAGGACTCCCATCAGAGTAGAAGCTTTCTGAGGAGATGCTTTAATCTCCTGTAAGAAGCTCTGCGTTTCTGGAGGGTCACAAACCTTGGGCACGAGCTGGAGGATAGTTTATTCCAAATCCTGGCCTCCCAGCTGATCCTTAAGTAAACTCTCTAAGAATAGTCCTGGCTTTATGATAAGGACTTTTGACATTTGGTTTTAAGCCTGTCCCGATGGTGAAAAACAATGATAACACCAAGAATAATAATGATGACTATTTATTGAGCTACATGTGCATTACCTCATTTAATTCACAAAACATCCCCAGGAGGTAAGTACTATTATTATTCACATTTTACAGGTGAGGAAACTGCTGCTTAAAGAGATTAAGTAATTTGTCCAAGACCACATAGCTAGTAGGTGGTAGGGCTAGGACTTAAAACCAGACACTTGTTTCCAGAACCTTCTGCTCTTGAGCTCACAATCAGGACATGAAAGAGCAAAGTCCTCTGGAAGACTAGAAAGCCATACCCTTTTGCAATTTGAGTCTCTAAAATATGTAGCTTCACACAGGGCCTTCTTTGTTGCTTCACAACAGATCTTATACGGCAGATGAAGGATGTAACACTGAAAGGGAAGATGAGCAAGTAAAATCTCAACTTCTTATTGCTTGTGAGGAAATCCATTAATGTATTTATTTTATAACCTGATGGTAGATAAATGTGACAACCATGCAGAGCAGAAACTAGAAGTCCAATCTCTTCACCCTCTTACAATAGGTTACTCTTAGGGCTGCATGTGGCAAAACCAATACCCCAGAATGTCTACCAGGGTCAGAATGTGAGTACCTCTTCTTCTTTCTTATTTTAGTCATATTAGGCTAGATTGTGCAACAATAATGAATAAACTCCAAATTCAGTGGCTTAAAACAATAAGGTTCATTTCTTACCCCTGCTGCCTGTTCTTAGCAGCCCTTCTTCTCCTGATTGTCTCACACAAAGATCTGGGCTGATGAAGCCTCCCACACCTGGAATGTTGATGGTTGCTATCTATGTAGGAGAAGAAAACTTGGCAAATCACTCACTAGCTCTTATAGGTTCCTGCCTGCAAGTGACACCTGTCACTTTTGCTCACAATTCATTTTTTAAGGCAAATCACGTAGACCCAGTTAACTTCAAGTGAGTGGGGAATTTGCTTAGAATGAGAAGAAATTGAAATATTGGTAAATAGCATTAATGACTCTAACATAAAATCCTTCAATCATACTCAAATATGCTTAACTAAGAACAGATAAAATTGTTCACTTAATAAAATAAATCTTGATTATTTCAAGCAGGTAATCATGTAATCCACCATAATATTTATTTCCTTTGCCCACTGTTTATCTATTGGTCAGTCTCTCCCACATAGCCCTGAGCTTTTGAGGGCAGTGATGGGTCTTGTTTATCTTTGATTACTTAGTGTTCAGTACAGTGTTAACAGCACGTGCATTAGTCACCTTGGGCTGCAATAACAAAATACCATGGACTGGATGACTTAAACAACAGAAATTAATTTTCTCACAGTTCTGGAGGCTAGAAGTAAGATTAAGGTGCTGGCACGGTTGGTTTCTGGTGAGAGCTCTCTTCCTGGTTTTCAGATGGCTGTCTTCTCATTCTGTCCTCCAACGTCCTTTCCTGGATCCATGCACATGGAGGAAAGAGAGGGACAGAGAGAACTCTCTGGTGTCTCTTCTTAAAAGGATACTAATCCTATCGGATCAAGGCCCATCCTTATGACCTCATTTAACCTTAATTCCTTCCTTACTCCAAATACAGCTGCACAGGGGTTAGGCCTTCAATATATGAATTTTAGGGGGACACAAACTTTCAATTTATAACAGCTTGGTAGGCTTCAATGTTTCTTGAATGAGTGGATGGATGAATGAATGAATGATTCCAGCTAACCAATAGTCTTCCTTTAGTGCCCATCCCCGGAGTGCATGCCACTTTTTCCCATCTTCCTCTCCCCATTTTCCACTCTCTTGCACCCTTTCTTCAGTTGTGAGGCCCATTCATCCTTCAAGACCCAACTAGAATATTGCTGCCCTGAGGAAACCTTTCCTGATCTACATACCCTCCTGTACCTTCCCAAGCCTAACTAGTTATTTCCTCTTCTCTTCTTCTGGACCACTTGATACCTCCCTTGGTTAGTGTACTGATCACATATAATTATAATTTTGTACACAGTAGACTACCTCACACACTGGTCTGTGAGCCCCTACAGAGCAGGGACTAGGAAGTGGGAGGTGCCTGGCAGTGACTATAGGGCCTGATTCATGTAAGTGCTCAGAATGTGTTGATCAAATAAATACAGGGATGAACGTGTTTTCTGAATTATCTGCCTTTTTTATGTTAGCCTTCTACTGTGAGTGTGTGTGTGTGTGTACCCCTACGTTTGATATGCAGTTTACCCGTGAGACTAGGGCAGTCAGTAACTGCAGGAGGATTGGAACACCTGTCATGCTTGTCATTAAAGCACATTCAAACACATACAATGGAGGCAGCCGGTCTTGTTGTCTCATCTTTGCTTGATTCAGTCTCAGCTAAGATGCCCATCTGGCACTTGCAGGCTTGAGGCCATCTCTTCAGAATCTGAGCAGTCCTCCAGGATGGCAGGGAACACACCTATTTACCACTGTATCCCCAGAGCCCAGCGTGAAGCATGGCACATAGAGAGCATTTACTAAAGGTTTGTTGAATGACTGAATTAAGCCACCAAGGCCCTGGAAAGGCAGGTCAAAGAGCATCATTTTAAGAGATTTCAGACTTTAAAGAGGAAAAGATTTTGGCATCATTGAAGCCTTGACTTAGAAGACACTCATGTCAGATATGCTTGGCTGAATCTCAAACTATGTTATTCCCAAACCTTTGAGGAGATATGACTATTTCTCCTACTCACGAAGATCTCGGGAATAGAGAGCCCCCAGTATTTCAGCCTGCAGTAGTATCACTGACGTGAACACAGGCTACGGTCTCTTTGAGGGCAAGGCCCGAATCTTTCCTCTTTATATCTCTAGTAGAATGGCTTACAGTTCTGTCTGTTGAATGCATGGTTGGCTGTGGAGACCGTGTGGCCTTAGCTTTGTCCAGAAGGTTCCAGGGACAGAGTAACTCCCTATCGAAATAGAACCTCAATAAATACACGTGGCAAGGAATGAAACTGTGGGTTATGTGCAAATATAAAGCATGTGAGCAGGTATGCCTGCTCTTTGTGGGAGGCAGGGGCCGGGAAGGAGGCGGGGCAGCCATCCTATGGTTTTTCCTATCGGCCTCTGCCATCGAGTCTAGTTACCCGAGGCCGCGCGCTGGGTCTGCGCGGTCCTGGCAGCCGCGGAGTGGAGGGTGAGCCTGATGGCCTCTTCAGACTATTTAGCAGGCTCTGAGATGTGTAAGCACATTATCTGCAAGGCTGGTAAAGAGCGCTTGGGGAGGATTTGTGGGACTGTGGGAAGGACAAAGAAAAATGTTTTCTAATAAATTATTCACCGTCTCATAATCCCTTTTGGGCAGATTGTTGCTATGTTTGCCCCGCGCTGCTCGGCGCCTCTTCCCTCCGCATCCAGACGCGCAGTTTCTCACCTCCAGAGAGCAGCAGAGATCTCGGGCAGGCTGCTGCGGCTAATGGTGGCAATTAATAACTTGTCATAATCCCGAGGATGAAAGCGAAGGCGCCCCATCAGCAGGCGGGTCATGGCGCTGCTCGCAAGCAAATGAGGTACAGGTGTGGCCTCCGCTCCGTGCTGCGCTGACACCCGGCGCACGATGCCAGCCCCGGACCCGCCAGCCGCTCGCTGCTCTCGGGGCGCGAACGGCCCCCCGCCCCGTTCACCCCGCTGCGGAGAAATCCCCGGAACGTATCAATAAATCAGTGCACTCAACACAGAACCTTCCAAACCCTTAATTGCACCCTGAACACTGTTAACTCTGCCAGGCCCAACTCGCTTGGGGTTTTTACCTGCTTCCACAGACTTGCTAAGAATCGCACACCTCAAACCCCTCCACGTAGGTTGTCCCCTTCCTCCCACCCCGTTATTATCCTCGCCGTCTACCCCGTGCAAACACTGCAACCTTTAAAGACGAACGTGGTAAATAAACAGCCTGATCTAATGGGCTCTCGGTTCCCCCAGCGGAGCTGGAGCACACGAAATCCTCGTTAGGGTTTTAGGAAACCACAAAACACAGAATCACTTATTTCCCGACAGATCCAGCCCGGTTGCCTTTTCTCTTGTTTCCATTCCTGTGGGTCAGTTCTGCTTGAAATGAACCAAGTTTACAAATCTCTTCTGGTTTGTACACTCCTATTATGCATACGAGGTGATGCATTTGTAACTGTCACACAAGTCAGGGTGATACAGCACTCTCATCTGACCCTATTCATTTAAATGGGTGCGTCTTGATGACATTGATTCATGTTATAAGTTATAACCATGCATTATAATCTTTATGTGTCACCCTACTGGTTATTTCTACTACAATGCAAAGGGGGCGGGGGGGGTGGTTGGAGATACAGCAAATGATGGTGAGTAGGATTTGAGAGTGCTTTGAACAATATGAAGTCCATATAAACTCCAAATCTTTCTAGATAAGTTTATTATGTGTCCCTATCATGAGAGAAGGAAATTTACATGCAGAACAGTCCTGGGAGAGGTGTCTTTTGCTGTAAATATTCTGTTAACTTATTAATATTTGGAGAATGTGTGCTTCAAATGCATGTCACACTAAACTAAAGGGGTAAGTAAACATGATTATGCATGCATGTAAGTCTTTATCAAGGTGAGGTTAATAATGTTTTAAAGCAGAACTATTTCTCATGAAAATAGCTGCTCTTAATAGCCTCTGTCTCTTTATTGTGCTTCTTACTGAAACATAAATCACTAATACGTTTTCAGCAGCAAAGTACTCTCTTTTTCCATTGTATTCACAGATTTAGTGGCATTTCAAATAGATAAACACAAGCAACATCTATCAACACTACCAAAAGGGCACCTTAATCAAAGCTCCAGGTCCCGGGTCTCAGCATCTCCATTTACCTTGAGATAAATCCATTGGTGTGACCACCACTGCACCGGGTGACAAATCACCCCAGCTGGCCGAGCAGTGCAAGGGCTTATTGGCCTTCCTTTAAGTGGTCTTACCCTTCAATGAAAAGGATGGGGCTTGTCAAGCAGGACCAGATTAAAGTTAGACAAAAAGAAATGATCTGTTATTAGAAAACTCCGATTGAGAATCACAAAACAGGAAAGAAATATGAATAAAAATTTCCAGAGGGAAGACCATCTGATCCCAACAGAAATTAACTCCCATTATGGGCGTGAGGTAATAGATGGCCTGCAGTTGGAGCTGATGGGGATTTCAGATTAAGGAGGTGTGGGGTGCAGCCAGGGGTGTTAGCAGCTGCCCTATGCATTCAAGTGCAAAGTTCAGGAATGGCCTGGGCTCCTGTCTTCCTGGGCTAGACTGTGATGGTCAGGTGTAGCAAGGAAATTACAACCTCTTGGAAGTGAGTGCTCACTCATGATTGCTTGGGTACTTCCCAGAAGGTTAACCCTGGCAGGAACCTCAGGGGCAGGTTGATTTCCCCATGTCTGAGACAAGGGGAAACCGAAGGCTTAATGTGACTTGCCCAAAGTCATACAGCTAAGAGCAGGGCTGAAGGTAGAAGTGAGATGACCTGTCTGCTTCCAGTTCACTGGGACTCCATTATTTGGCCTAATTTGAGGAGATGACCTTGTTCTTCCTCTGGATTAAAGAATCCTAATTATCCTCCCAGTTAACAGGAAAGAGAAAACAGAATGGGGTCCCCATAGTCAGTGAGCCTTCTTCTTGTAGTCCTGAGTTAAAGACTGATGCTTCTTATACTGCTAACAGTAGCTAAAGCTTTCCAGTTCTTACTAGTGCCAGGCGCTGTCTATGCATTATCTCATTTTATCCACAGATAGCTACCACCATCATCATCCCCATTTTACAGATGAAGATACGGAGACCTACAGAACGTAAGCAACTTGCCCAAGGTTGAATAATAAATGGAGGAGTTTGTTTTTGAATTAAGTAGCCTGGCTTGAGAGTTTGTGCTCATAACCACTATGCAAGACTTCTAGGCAAGACTTACATTTCTTGTAAGGAAAGCTTGTGCAAACAAATAGAATTTAATAAACAAAATGTATGTGATAACATATACACAAAAAGAGTGAAAACTTGGGTGTTAAGGAAAAGGCATGAGATTCCACTGTCTAGGTCCCTGACATAAATACATAAAATACCTTCTGATTTTCCCCCAGACCTTCAGATCCTCCTCTGAGAAAAGGATTAAAAAATTAAGCTACCAAGGGACTGATGACCAATTTTATTATTTTTTAAAAATGTATAAGCTATAGGGACTTCCCTAGTGGTCCAGTGGTTAAGACTTCGCCTTCCAGTGCAGGGGGTATGGGTTCGATCCCTGGTTGGGGAGCTGGGATTCCCACATGCCTTGTGGCCAAAAAACCAAAACGTAAAACAGAAGCAATATTGTAACAAATTCAATAAAGACTTTAAAAAATTGGTCTACATCAAAAAAATCTTTAAAAAACTGTATAAGCTATAGGAAGATATATTACATAAGTATTCATACAGAAGGTAGTTCAAAATAACAGTGTATTTGGAAGCCAGCAGTCCTGGGTTCAGATCCCAACTCTGTCATTTCTAGCTCAAGTGATATATTTTCTCTTTTTCATTTTAGTGGTCTTCTATAATCTGAATCTTGAGCGAGTTATATAACCACTCCATGCCTCAGTTTCCTCATTTGTTAAACAAAGATATAATGTCGAACTCACAGAGTAGTTGTGCAGATTAAACGAGATGATGGATGCCAAGAGCTCTGCAGAATTCCTCTGGAAGGGTAAACACGTGGCAGCAGGCTACGCTGTCAGTCTGTCGGAGAGCTGAGAGTCGCCCTCTGCTCATTTCTTGTCCAGCATCATAGGAAGGTGCTGACCTCAGAGGCACTGAATGAACCGTGGCCTTGTCCACACTCTGCCCAACATCCAATGAATGCATAAAACTGCAGTGAAGATTCTGGATATTGAGCCTCCACAAAGATATTGAATGTTTGGAAATTGCCTAATTTTTCAGTTCCTTATTTCAGGCCTCATGACAGGTGAGTACAGGCAGGGGTTCTCAAAGATGAAAGAAGGCAAGATATCTAGATCACTAGAGAGAAGGAAATGGTAAACACACAGCAAAGGAAATTAAAAAAGGAATCCCAATCCCTATGTTTGAGAAAGCCAGACCAGCTGGATTTGTCCATCCAGTGAGTTAATAGGTCCATTGGATCTAGCAGTACAATAAGATGCCACAAGTATCAATAAAGTCTGCTGCATTTCTTAGGGCTAAATCTGGGAAAACAAGTTTAAAGTTACCAAGATTGTCATCATTACATTTGATTTGTAAATATGTCTTATTATGATAGCATTTATGGGGGCCATTGTGTCAAGAACTTGTTTTCTTTAATTATTTACACAAAGAATCAAGCTAGGTAAAGGAATGCTTTATATTCATTCTAATCTCAGAAATTTGTAGCTAATAATATCAGGGGAAGTACTATTTGCCAATTACTAGTGCCTGCATTCATCAATACAACTGCAAGGGCGTATTCTCTGTGTATAACTGTGTAATTCAATCCAGTTTAATAGGAAAAATAAAACATCTATATCAAACATTTCTAATGTCTAAAATGGTCCAAGCATGTACTATGTTTCATTTTTATTTAAAGGTACTAGAATGTGCAAGGCAAATGTGATAGATAATTACAGGCACAACTACTGATATATTTTGCATTTGTGTCTGTGTCTGAATACCTACTGCCTTCTTGATAAACTTCAATTAATATGCCTTCAAGTATTCTCAATGTAATTTTCTGATTAAACACATATACCAGACTCACCACCAACTCATTAATTTCACATAGATTGAATGTTAGTGTTTGTATGCAGTTAAATGTGAGAAGCAGGACATCCACTAATCATTTTGCATTTAATATGAACAGAGATATTTTTTTGATTCAGTCCAAACCAAATCCCTAGGACATGAACAAGGTGGTGACTGAATTCTGTGGCTTCAGAATTTGCACATTTAATGGGAAATAATTTCAAAGCCTCTGCTGGTCATTGGAAAGACTGTTCCATTCTGCTTTTTCCACAGAGCAAAATCTTTTTGAGAACAATGCGTATTATTGATAGGTTTAAAGCACCTCAGGTGCTTGCCCATTGTGTGTATTGCTGTCACTCTGTCTTCTGAGCAGTGGGGAAGCAGTGATGGATAACACAGAGAATAATACATGATTCTTGATTGAATGCAAAGCTATAATTCAGTCTTGGGGTTCTGCTGACGTCACAGTGCATGAGACTACAGCTCAAAGAGGTATTTTTCTTTTTTTTTTTTTTAAACCAGGCAATCCTTGTACTCAGGTATGGAGTCAGTGGATCAAGACATGAACTCGAGTCCTCCTTGAGTGGTTTTTAAGGAGAAAAATCTCTTGGGGGTGTAATCTTCTAGGTCGAGGTCTTCTGGGCCCTCAGGTGGGCAACAAGAGAAACGAGCACAGAGCCTGCTGCTGGCTCCTATCCAGTTTGCTCCTTGCTTTTTTTTGTGACATGTGAATGAAAACTCTCAGATATGGAGAATAGAATGCTCTCCTCCTGACCCTTCAAGATATCTTCATTTTTTTTTCATAAAAGTAGTATTTTATTTTATTCATTTTTTCTGTTGTTGTTGGTTATCCATTTTATTTTATTTGTTTTTCAGTCTGTTCTCATTAGTTATCTGTTTTATACATAGTAGTGTATATATGTCAATCCCAATCTCCCAATCCATCCCACCCACCCTCCCCCCTTGGTATCCGTACGTTTGTTCTCTATGTCTGTGTCTATATTTCTGCTTTACAAATAAGTTCATCGACACCATTTTTCTAGATTCCACATATATGCATTAATATACGATATTTGTTTTTCTCTTTCTGACTTACTTCACTCCTTCAAGATGTCTTCTAATACAGGGTTTCCAAAATTTTCCAGTGAGAAGTATTGTCTGAGAGCCCTTCCCAAGACTCTCACCACTGGGGATTCAGATTCAGTGGGTTTAGGATGTGGCTTGAGAATATGTGTATTTAACACGTAGTCCAAGCTGATTCATTAACAGAGTTTGCAAACATCTTCATCAGTCTCTCTTGGTGTCTTGCCTCAGAATTTCTTCTGCACTTGCAAGCTGCTTTACACAATTTAGCAATCAATATACTATTAGTTGATGTTGCCCCCAGTTAAATGAGAATATCTTTGCAAAGGATTTAACACATAAACACTTAGTATGTCTCAATAAATGAAAGATTCTCCCCTTCTTCTTTTAGTTGCCTCATCTATCAGAAATGTGTCCTCCCAACCTCAGTGTTAACAACTGAAGAGTGAAGATCAGGCTGTGTATTTCCTCTGCAGACCCTGAAGTATTAAAGTATTTGAAAGTGATGCACTAATTGATTGATGCTATCAAAGGTAGGATGAGACTGGCAGATCCTTTTCTGTTCATACTTCTTCTTAATATCTAGAGCTATAATACTTCCAAGGGTTATCAGGGAGTGAGTCTCTTTTCAGGATTAGTTTACTGAGGCCAGACTTCCCATGATCCCTTGACCCTTGCACAAATTAATAATAATAATTAATAATAATAGGAAGAAGGAGAAGCAGCAGCAACAGCAGCATTTTTTTTTTATTAGTTTCTGCTTTACAACAAAGTGAATCAGTCATACATATACATCTGTTCCCACATCCCTTCCCTCATGCATCTCCCTCCCTCCCACCCTCCCCATCCCACCCCTCCAGGCGGTCACAAAGCACCGAGCTGATCTCCCTGTGCTCTGCGGCTGCTTCCCACTATCTATCTACCTTACGTTTGCTAGTGTATATATGTCCATAACAGCAGCATTTTTGTAGTGCTTAACATGCACCAGGTACTCCTCAGTGTTTTAAGCATTGGAACTCATTTAATCCTCTCAATATATTTTTTTAATTTTTAATTTTTGGCTGCGTTGGGTCTTCATTGCTGTGTGCAGGCTTTCTCTAGTTGTGGTGGCTTCTCTTGTTACAGAGCATGGGCTTTAGGCGTGCAGGCTTCAGTAGTTGTGGCTTGTGGGCTCCAGAGTGCAGGCTCAGTAGTTGTGGAACACAGGCTTTGTTGCTCCGCGGCATGTGGGATCTTCCTGGACCAGGGATCGAATCTGTATCCCCTGCATTGGCAGGCAAATTCTTAATCACTGTGCTACCAGCGAAGTCCCAATCCTCCCAATATTCTTATAAGACATGTTCTATTATTACCATTTCGATTTTATCGATGAGGAAACTGAGGCACAAAGTTTAAAAATTTGCCTAAGGACAATAAGTAGCAAGGCTAGCATTTGAACTCACATAATGTGGCTCCACAGTGCCTTTAACTAATATTCTATACCGCCTTTACTAGGAACGTGATTAGTCACTCATAGAGTCCTAGAACTCTTATAGCACATTGGACATAATCTAATCTACACTAATTTTACAAATAAAAAGACTGAGACCAAAGAAGGGAATTGATTGACAGAATGTAACCCCACTAGATTCTCTCTCTAATCTCTGATCCTAACTTTATCCTCCTATGTGTGATTACAGCAGAGTTCGGAACATCTCTGCTGGAGCTGGTCCTGCCTAGTGCAGGCCTCCTTTTGTTAAAACTGCACAGTATTCTGGATGTTATATACCAGCAAAAAATATAAACATAAAGCTGGGCTTGCAAGAAAGAAAGGGGTGTCCCAATGCCAGTTACAGGGAGATGGCTGTCATGGGACACAGGCTGGAATGAGAGTTGCTGTTACTGTGTAATAGATAATACAGATACAAGATCAAAAAGGTACAAAAAAGTATCCAGTAAACACTAAGGCTTTTTTTCTGCCCTTGAGTCCCAGAGGCAAACCAGGATTTTATACTCTCTGAGACATAGTCTATGTCAATGCAACCATATACATTTATAAATTCTTTTGTTGTTGTTTACACAAATGATGGCATATTATAGAGATTATTCAGTGTATTTCTTCACTATGCAATGTATCCTGGAGATAGTGCCATATCAGTACGTATAGAGCTGCCTTGTTCCTTTTACGGTTATATAATATTCTACTTTATGGGTGTATCAAAATTTATATAAGCAAGTTTCCTATCAGAGGAAAGTTGTTTGCATGTATGTTATTTGTATGTACGTTTTTGTGGCTGTATCCAAGGAGTAAATTTCCAGAAACAGAATTCCCAGGTCAAAGAATAAATTAAAAATTTTGATCAATAAAGATTGTTTTGGGGTTCCCTGGTGGCACAGTGGTTGAGAGTCCACCTGCCGATTCAGGGGACACGGGTTCGTGCCCCGGTCCAGGGAGATCCCACATGCCGTGGAGTGGCTGGGCCTGTGAGCCATGGCCGCTGAGCCTGAGCATCCGGAGCCTGTGCTCCACAACGGGAGAGGCCACAACAGTGAGAGGCCCGTGTGCCGCAAAAAAAAAAATAAATAAATAAAAAATAAAGATTGTATTAATTCACATTCCCTTCAACAAACTTTGAAAGTGATTGTTTCCCCATATTCTTAAAAAAGCCAATATTTTATCCGAATTTTTGTCTTTTGTCAATCTTGTTAGTTTTCACTTGTATTTCTTTTATTATGATGAGATTGAGTACATTTTCATATGTTTAGAGCCATTTTCCCCTTTCTTTAAACTGTTTGTATCATTTGCCCATTTTTTACTATTGTTGAAGCATTTTATGTATTAAGGAAATTAGCCGTTTGATTATAATACATAAGGCAAGAATGTTTTCCCAGTTGATTTGTTTTTTGAATTTAAGGCAGTTTTTTCTACAAAGAATTTTGTTTAGAGTTTTTATGAGTTTCAATGTATCAAAGTTTTATTTTATGGCTTCTGAATTTTATGTCATACTTAGAGAATCCTCCCCATTGCAAAATTATATAAAAACAAATTCTCTCAGGTTTCTTCCACAACATTTATGAATCATTAAAAACAATCTTCAATCCATCTGGAATTTACTTTAGTGCAAGATGTACAATGGATCAAACTCACTTTTTAAAACCAATTGTCACAACACCATTTGTAAAATTATCTGGAACCCATGTATATTACTGTACTAATGATGTACACAAAAACTGGAAAAATGGTGACCACTAAGAGTTGTTCCTAATTAGGTAAATTTTGAAAGAGAGGAAGAGGGAGGTGGAGCAGGGAATAAGAGACAGAGAGAGAAAGAGGGCAATATTTGGCCAGGAGTCCAAATTTAGAATGGAGAGTTGGAAAAAAGATACAGTAGGCTTACAATGAATTGATTAAGATTGACTCCATGGAGGATGGCTCCTCTTCCTTTTTTGAAAATCAGAATCTACATTCTGGAGATAATTCTGCTGTTCTGAGGAGAAGAAAAAGGGGAAAAATTATTTGATAGGTCTGCGATGGCATGATATTTTTATATATTAACCGAATTTTTCTTTTTTCATATATTAACTGTATTTTTTGTTTTTAGCAGTTTCTTTATTTCCTGAGGTCCCATTCCCACATTCAGCTAGATTGTGAATTATGGTGGGCTGCAGAAGAAAAAACGATTTTAAAAATTATGCTTAAATAAACATACCATAAAATGTACCTTTTTGACCATATTTTTTTGAATTACATTTCATTTTTATTTTATTATTTTTAACATCTTTATTAGACTATAGTTGTTTACAACGTTGTGTCAGTTTCTGCTGTATAACAAAGTGAATAGGCTATATGTATACATATATCCCCATATCCCCTCCCTCTTGCGTCGCCCTGCCACCCTCCCTATCCCACCCCTCTAGGTGGTCACAAGCACCAAGCTGATCTCCCTGTGCTATGCAGCTGCTTCCCACTAGCTATCTATTTCATATTTGGTAGTGTATATATGTCCATGCCACTCTCTCACTTTGTCCCAGCTTACCCTTCCCCCTCCCCATGTCCTCAAGTCCATTCTCTATGTCTGCGTCTTTATTCCTGTCCTGCCCTTAGGTTCTTCATAACCATTTTTTTTTCTTAAGATTCCATATATATGTGTGAGTGTATGGTATTTGTTTTTCTCTTTCTGACTTACTTCACTCTGTATGACAGTCTCTAGGTCCATCCATCTCACTACAAATAACTCAATTTCGTTTCCTTATATGGCTGAGTAATATTCCATTGTATATATGTGCCACATCTTCTTTATCCATTCATCTGTCGATGGACAATTAGGTTGCTTCCATATCCTGGCTATTGTAAATCGAGCTGCAATGAACATTGTAGTACATGAGTATTTGTGAATTAAGGTTTTTTCAGGGTGTATGCCCAGTAGTTGGATTGCTGGGTCGTATGGTAGTTTTATTTTTCATTTTTTAGGGAACCTCCATACTGTTCTCCATAGTAGCTGTATCAATTTACATTCGCACCAACATTGCAATAGGGCTGCATTTTCTCCACACCCTCTCCAGCATTTATTGTTTCTAGATTCCTTGATGATGGCCATTCTGACTGGTGTGAGGTATCACCTCATTGTAGTTTCAAGTTGCATTTCTCTAATGATTAGTGATGTTGAGCATCCTTTCATGTGTTTGTTGGCAATCTGTATACCATCTCTGGAGAAATGTCTGTTTAGGTCTTCTGCCCATTTTGGATTGGTTTGTTTGTTTTTTTGATATTGCGCTGCATGAGCTTCTTGTATATTTTAGAGATTAATCCTTTCTCAGTTGGTCCATTTGCAAAGATTTTCTCCCATTCTGAGGGTTGTCTTTTCGTCTTGTTTATAGTTTCCTTTGCTGTGCAAAAGCTTTTAAGTTTCATTAGGCCCCATTTGTTTATTTTTGTTTTTATTTCCATTTCTCTAGGAGGTGGGTCAAAAAGGATCTTGCTGTGATTTATGTCATAGAGTTTTCTGCCTATGTTTTCCCCTAAGAGTTTTATAGTGTCTGGCCTTACATTTAGGTTTTTAATTCATTTTAAGTTTATTTTTGTGTATGGTGTTAGGGAGTATTCTAATTTCATTTTTTACATGCAGCTATCCAGTTTTCCCAGCACCACTTATTGAAGAGGCTGTCTTTTCTCCACTGTATATTCTTGCCTCCTTTATCAAAGTAAGGTGACCATAGGTGCGTGGGTTTATCTCTGGGCTGTCTATCCTGATCCATTGATCTATATTTCTGTTTTTGTTTCAGTACCATACTGTCTTGATTACTGTAGCTTTATAGAATAGTCTGAAGTCAGGGGGCCTGATTCTTCCACCTCCATTTTTCTTTCTCAAGATTGCTTTGGCTATTTGGGATCTTTTGTGTTTGCATACAAATTGTGCAATTTTTTGTTCTACTTCTGTGAAAAATGCCATTGGTGGTTTGATAGGGATTGCATTGAATCTGTAGATTGCTTTGAGTAGTAGAGTCATTTTCGCAATGTTGATTCTTCCAGTCAAAGAACATGTATATCTCTCCATCTGTTTGTATCATCTTTATTTTCTTTCATCAGTGTCTTATAGCTTTCTGCATACAGGTATTTTGTCTCCTTAGGTAGGTTTATCCCTAAGTATTTTATTCTTTTTGTTGCAATGGTTAATGGGAGTTTCCTTAATTTCTCTTTCAGGTTTTTCATCATTAGTGTATAGGAATGCAAGAGATTTCTGTGCATTAATTTTGTATCCTGCTACTTTACCAAATTCACTGATTAGCTCTAGTAGTTTTCTGGTAACATCTTTAGGATTCTCTATGTATAGTATCATGTCATCTGCAAACAGTGGCAGTTTTACTTTCTTTTTTCCAATTAGGATTCCTTCTATTTCTTTTTCTTCTCTGATTGCTGTGGCTAAAACTTCCAAAACTATGTTGAACAATAGTGGTGAGAATGGGCAACCTTGTCTTGTTCCTGATCATAGAAGAAATGGTTTCAGTTTTTCACCATTGAGAACAATGTTGGCTGTGGATATGTCATATATGGTCTTTATTATGTTGAGGTAGGTTCCCTCTATGCCCACTTTCTAGAGAGTTTTTATCATAAATGGGTGTTGAATTTTGTCAAAAGCTTTTTTTGCATCTGTTGAGATGATCATATGGTTTTTATTCTTCAATTTGTTAATATGGTGTATCACATTGATTGATTTGCATATCTTGAAGAGTGCTTGCAATCCTGGGATAAACCCCACTTGATCATGGTGTATGATCCTTTTAATGTACTGTTGGATTCTCTTTGCTCGTATTTTGTTGAGGATTTTTGCATCTATGTTCATCAGTGATATTGGCCTGTAGTTTTCTTTTTTTGTGATATCTTTGGTTTTGGAATCAGGGTGATGGTGGCCTCGTAGAATGAGTTTGGGAGTGTCCCTCCCTTTGCTATATTTTGGAACAGTTTGAGAAGGATAGGTGGTAGCTCTTCTCTAAATGTTTGATAGAATTCGCCTGTGAAGCTATCTGGTCATGGCCTTTTGTTTGTTGGAAGATTTATTTTTAATGATATTTTTTAAAATTAATTAATTAAATTAATTTTTATATTTGGCTGCATTGGGTCTTTGTTGCTGCACATGGGCTTTCTCTAGTTGCAGTGAGCGGGGGCTCTCTTGGTTGTGGTACGTGGGCTTCTCATTGCGGTGGTTTCTATTGTTATGGAGCATGGGCTCTAGGGTGTACAGGCTTCAGAGGTTGTGGCTCGTGAGCTCGAGAGCGCAGGCTCAGTAGTTGTGGAGCACAGGCTTAGTTGCTCTGTGGCATGTGGGATCCTCCCGGACCAGGGCTTGAACCTGTCTCCCTTGTATTGCCAGGCAGATTTTTAACCACTGCTCCACCAGGGAAGCCCGGTTGGAAGATTTTAAATCACAGTTTCAAGTTCAGTGCTTGTGATTGGTCTGCTTATATTTTCTGTTTCTTCCTGGTTCAGTCTCAGAAGGTTGTGCTTTTCTAAGAATTTGCCCATATCTTCCAGGTTGTCCATTTTATTGGCAAATAGTTGCTTGTAGTAATCTCCCATGATCCTGTGTATTTCTGCAGTGTCAATTGTTAATTCTTCTTTTTCATTTCTAATTCTGTTGATTTGAGTCTTCTCCCTTTTTTCTTGATTAATCTGGCTAATGGTTTATCAATTTTGTTTATCTTCTCAAAGAACCAGCTTTTAGTTTTATTGACCTTTGCTATTGTTTCCTTCATTTCTTTTTCATTTATTTCTGATCTGATCTTTATGATTTCTTTCCTTCTGCTAGCTTTGGGGTTTTTTGTTCTTCTTTCTCTAATTGCTTTAGGTGTAAGGTTAGGTTCTTTATTTGAGATGTTTTTTGTTTTTTGAGGTAGGATTGTATTACTATAAACTTCCCTCTTAGAACTGCTTTTGTTGCATCGCATAGGTTTGGGGCCATCGTGTTTTCATTGTCATTTGTTTCTAGGTATTTTTTGATTTCCTCTTTGATTTCTTCAGTGATCTCTTCATTATTTAGTAGTGTATTGTTTAGCCTCATGTGTTTCTATTTTTTATAGCATTTTTCCTGTAATTGATATCTTGCCTCATAGCGTTGTGGTCGGAAAAGATGTTTGACACTATTTCAATTTTCTTAAATTTACCAAGGCTTGATTTGTGACCCAAGATATCATCTATGCTGGAGAATGTTCCATGAGCACTTGAGAAGAAAGTGTATTCTGTTGTTTTTGGATGGAATGTCCTATAAATATTAATTAAGTCCATCTTGTCTAATGTATCATTTAAAGCTTGTGTTTCCTTATTTATTTTCATTTTGGATCATCTGTCCATTAGTGATAGTGGAGTGTTACAGTCTCCTAGAATGATTGTGCTACTGTCGATTTCCCCTTCTATGGCTGTTAGCATTTGCCTTATGTATTGAGGTGCTCCTATGTTGGGTGCATAAATATTTACAATTGTTATATCTTCTTCTTGGATTGATCCCTTGATCATTATGTAGTGTCCTTCTTTGTCTCTTGTAATAGTCCTTATTTTAAAGTCTATTTTGTTTGATATGAGAATTGCTACTCCAACTTTCTTTTGATTTCCATTTGCATGGAATATCTTTTTCCATCCCCTCACTTTCTGTCTGTATGTGTCCCTAGGTCTGAAGTGGGTCTCTTGTAGGCAGCATATATACGGGTCTTGTTTTTGTATCCATTCAGTCAGTCTATGTCTTTTGGTGGGAGCATTTAATCCATTTAGATTTAAGGTAATTATTGATATGTATGTTCTTATTACCATTTTCTTAATTGCTTTGTGTTTGTTATTGTAGGTCTTTTCCTTCTCTTGTGTTTCCTGCCTAGAAAAGTTCCTTTAACATTTGTTGTAAAGCTGGTTTGGTGGTGATGAATTCTCTTAGCTTTCACTTGTCTATAAAGCTTTTAATTTCTCTATCGAATCTGAATGAGATCCTTGCTTGGTAGTGTAATCTTGGTTGTAGGTTTTTCCCTTTCATCACTTTGAATATGTCCTGCCACTCCCTTCTGCCTCGCAGAGTTTCTGCTGAAATTTCAGCTGTTAACCTTATGGGGATTCCCTTATATGTTATTTGTTGCTTTTCCCTTGCTGCTTTTAATATTTTTTCTTTGTATTTAATTTTTGATAACTTGAGTAGTAGGTGTCTTGCCATGTGTCTACTTGGATTTATCCTGTATGGGACTCTCTGCACTTCCTGCACTTGACTGACTATTTCCTTTCCCTTGTTAGGGACGTTTTCAACTATAATCTCTTCAAATATTTTCTCAGACCCTTTCTTTTTCTCTTCTTCCTCTGGGACCCCTATAATTCGAATGTTGGTGCATTTGATGTTGTCCCAGCGGTCTCTGAGACCATCCTCAATTCTCTTCATTTTTTTTCTTTATGCTGCTTTGCAGTAGTTATTTCCACTCTTTTCTATTCCAGGTCACTTATCTGTTCTTCTGCCTCAGTTACTCTGTTATTGATTCCTCCTAGAGACTTTATAATTTCATTTATTGTGTTGTTCATCATTGTTTGTTTGCTCTTTAGTTGTTCTAGGTCCTTGTTAAACGTTTCTTGTATTTTCTCCATTCTATTTCCAAGATTTTGGATCACCTTTACTATTATTACTCTGAATTCTTTTTCAGGTAGACTGCCTATTTCCTCTTCATTTGTTTGGTCTGGTGGGTTTTTACCTTGCTCCTTCATCTGTTGTGTGTTTCTCTGTCTTCTCATTTTGCTTAATTTATTGTGTTTGGGGTCTCCTTTTCACAGGCTGCATGTTCGTAGTTCCTGTTGTTTTCGTATCTGCCCCCAGTGGCTGAGGTTGGTTCAGTAGGTTGTATAGGCTTCCTGTTGGAGGGGACTGGTGCCTGTGTTCTGGTGGATGAGGCTGGATCTTCTCTTTCTGGTGGGCAGGACCGCATCCAGTGGTGTGTTTTGGGGTGTCTGTGACCTTATGGTTTTAGGCAGCCTCTCTGCTAATGGGTGGCATTGTGTTCCTGTGTTGCTAGTTGTTTGACATAGGGTGTCCAGCACTGTAGCTTGCTGGTCCTTGAGTGGAGCTGGGTCTTTGCGTTGAGTTGGAGATCTCTGGGATAGTTTTCACTGTTTGATATTATGTGGAGCTGGGAGGTCTCTGGTGGACCAATGTCCTGAACTTGGCTCTCCCACCACAGAGGCATAGGCCTGACACCCGGCCGGAGCACGAAGACCCTGTCAGCCACATGGCTAAGAAGAAAAGGGAGAAAGAAATGAAAGAAAGAAAGAATAAAATGAAATAAAGCTAAGAAAATAACAAATAAAAATAATTATTTATTTTTAAAAAATTAAAAGTAATAAAAAAAGAAAAAGAAAGAAAGAAAGAAGAGAGCAACCAAACCAAAAGACAAATCCACCAATGATAACAAGCGCTTAAAACTATACTAAAAAAAATAAATAAATAAAAGACGAAAAATGGACAGACAGAACCGTAGGACAAATGGTAAAAGCAAAGCTATACAGACAAAATCACACAAAGAAGCATACACATACACACTCACCAAAAGAGAAAAAGGGAAAAAAAAAAATATATATATATATATATATATATTGTTGCTCCCAAAGTCTACCTCCTCAATTTGGGATGATTTGTTGTCTATTCAGGTATTCCAGAGATGCAGGGTACATCAGGTTAATTGTGGAGATTTAATCCGCTGCTCCTGAGGCTGCTGGGAGAGATTTCCCTTTGTCTTCTTTGTTCGCACAGCTCCCGTGGTTCAGCTTTGAATTTGGCCCTGCCTCTGCGTGTAGGTCGCCTGAGGGCATCTGTTCCCACCCAGACAGGATGTGGTTAAAGGAGCAGCTGACTGGGGGCTCCGGCCGGGGGGAGGGAGGGGTACGGATGAGGGGCGAGCCTGCGGCGGCAGAGGCCGGCGGGACATTGCACCAGCCTGAGGCGCCCCGTGCGTTCTCCTGCGGAAGTTGTCCCTGGATCCCGGGACCCTGGCAGTGGCGGGTTGCACAGGTTCCCGGGAGGGGAGGTGTGGATAGAGACCTGTGCTCTCACACAGGCTTCTTGGTGGCTGCAGCAGCAGCCTTAGCATTTCATGCCCGTCTCTGGGGTGCTGATAGCCATGGCTCGCGCCAGTCTCTGGAGCTTGTTTAGGCAGTGCTCTGAGTCCCCTCTCCTTGCGCACCCCAAAACAATGGTCTCTTGCCTCTTAGGTGGGTCCAGACTTTTTCCCGGACTCCCTCCTGGCTAGCCGTGGTACACTAGCCCCCTTCAGGCTGTGTTCAAGCCGCCAACCCCAGTCCTCTCCCTGGGATCTAAGCTCCGAAGCCCGATCCTCAGCTCCCAGCCCCCGCCCGCCCCGGCGGGTGAGCAGACAAGCCTCACGGGCTGGTGAGTGCTGGTCTGCACTGATCCTCTGTGCGGGAATCTCTCCGCCTTCCCCTCCGCACCCCTGTGGCTGTGCTCTCCTCCATGGCTCCGAAGCTTCCCCGCAACCACCCACTGTCTCCGCCCACGAAGGGTCTTCTAGTGTGTGGAGACTTTTCCTCCTTCACAGCTCTCTCCCAGAGGGGCAGGTCCCGTCCCTATTCGTTTTTCTCTGTTTATTCTTTTTTCTTTTCCCCTACCCAGGTACGTGGGGAGTTTCTTGTCTTTTGGGAGGTCTGAGGTCTTCTGCCAGCATTCAGTAGGTGTTCTGTAGGAGTTGTTCCACGTGTAGATGTATTTCTGATGTATTTGTGGGGAGGAAGGTGATCTCCACGTCTTACTCTTCAGCCATCTTGAAGGTCTCCTCCCTCTGGCTTTTCTGATCTGCCAGGTCCACCTACTGGGTCTTCTTAGCTACACTTTTAGGGACGATCAAATGGGAACAAGTCTTTCACATCCCAGATTGCTTTTAGTTAAGAGCAGCTCCCCTTTATTGTGCGGGAACTGTACCAGGTGCTAACCCTACATTGTAATTACTCTTCACCCCTTGTATCTGAGGGAGGACCAGTCAATAGGACCCCTCTTCTCCCTACCTGAGTGCTAAACCAGTTGAAATAGGCAAAGGAGTTAGGCAGATGGAGATCAAAATGTTAACTTTATTACAGATAAACGTTTTTGGAGTATGTGGGGTAGGAGTGAGGCAACAATGAACTTCTACATACTATACCCCAGAATCAGACATTGAAGAAAAGTTTAGCAAATGGACAGATGTAAGTGAATCTGGAAGAGAGATTCCTCTGGTGCTGTAAGGCATGTTTATACCACACTATATAATTGTGAGGTATTATTACTGAAATGGAAACTGCACAATGATCACGTTTTCAGTGCAGGCACTATGCTTGATTATTATTAAGGCTACTGCACTACAACAAACTATGTCCAAAGTCTTTTGCAAATTTCCCTCAATTTACATGTAGCCACTATTTGCAACATTTCCCCCATGCCAACCCCCTCAGAAAAGTGAAAGTGAAGAGCTTTTATTGTATTTCCATTTCTAATACTATACTTATGGGTGCCATATGCAAGACGCATATGAAAGGCACAGCCATAGCGCACCTCCACGTGGGCATTGAGAGCCATTTACATTAGATTGTCTTGTTACAGTAGCTGCAGGCAAGTAAAATGTCTATTACTGTTATATTGCCTTTGCTTTCATTCTACATATACCTGCTGCTGAGCATCTGGTCTTGTATTAAAGAATGAGAGCACTTTGATGTTTTCTCTGGAACTTCAGTATTTTTTTACTTTAACAAACATTGGCTCTCCCTGGCCTTCTTCCCCTGACAGTCCCAGAGACTAGACAGAGAAACCTTGGCATTAGCTGAACAAAACGCAGTCATGGCAAAGACTGCCTTGGCTTTCAACAGACAATCAAACAAACAAAAGCTGGTCTTTGCAATATCAAGGTAATCACTCTTCAAAGAGAAGTCCATGAAGTTTTACCCGGGTTTACTAAGGATATGGTCATTGCAGTTCACATCAGCCCATCTCCTGCCACCCCAAGCCACTACATATGTCATCAGCCCCATCGCTGGCACAGCTAATCATTGTCTGAGGCCCAACCGTTCAGTTACTTAATCATTGTCTTCAGAAATCTTGAGCTGAGTAGACAACACTTTATGTTAGGTTAAATAACAAAAAAAAAATGTTAAATAGAGTAAGAGGCAATATCATATATTTAGTATATTGGAAAGCTGTCTGGGCTTAGACCAAGCTGGGTGGGAGGACTGGCTGTCACTTAACCAGCTTTGGTTGTATCATTTGACCTCTTTGTGCTACATTATGAAATTCAGACAGCATGTGTGAAGCTTAAGGGGTGGGCCCTCGGATTGATTCAGAAAGGAGTGTGACCCTCAACGCTGCCATTTGTCAACTCTATGACTTTGGGCGACTTACAAAACCATTCTATGCCTCGGATTGTTTCATCTGTAAAAGGGGTATCTCCTACCTAGGGTGACTGTGAGGGCTAAACATGATGTTTGTAAGCACTCAGGAGAGTGCCTAGCCCATAGGAGTGTTCCATAAAAAGCAGCTATCATTATTACTAAGTGAGAAAACCTCTGTGAAGCCACTGGTAAACTACTATGGTTATACAGTCAGTTGTCAAATGAGTGTGCTGATGACTGGTAATTTCAGAATTGAGGGCCAAGTGATCTCTATGGAAAGGTACACACTGAGCTTGGCTTTGAAGAGGTCTAGAGTTGGATGGACGGTTGGGGGTAAAGAGGATATGAAAAGGGGGAGAATGGCTTCATCAAGGGCAAAGAAGCAGGAATGTACATGGAATAATTTATGAGCAGTGAATATGGCAGCTCTTTGGAACAAAAGATTCACATGGGGTGGAAAGAGGAGGAGAGGAGTAAGTAGCAGGAAGTAGGGTTGGGAAGGAATACTGGGAAAAGCTGTGAAAGCTCTCCTGGAATAATGAGTTTGGATGATCCCAAGGCAATAGTGTACATGGAATTTTTTTTTTTTTTTTTTTTTTTTTTGCGGTACACGGGCCTCTCACTGTTGTGGCCTCTCCCGTTGCGAAGCACAGGCTCCGGACGCGCAGGCTCAATGGCAATGGCTCACGGGCCCAGCCACCCCGTGGCATGTGGGATCCTCCCAGACCGGGGCACGAACCCATGTCCCCTGCATCGTCAGGCGGACTCTCAACCACTGCGCCACCAGGGAAACCCCATGGAATCTTTTTGAGTAGTGAGAAGACATAATGAAAGGAAGATTATTCTATACAGTAGTGACAGGCAAGATGGAATGCAAATCTCAGAGGTTCTTTTTTTCTATTTTATCTGTGAACAAGACTATGTAAACTTTGAGGATGTTCAGTGGCCTTTAACAAGGATTTGTAAAATATTAACTCTCCTAGTGTTTATCCATAACTCACTAACCATCAAATATTAATATTTCTATAGATAACATTAAAAGCTAACATTCGTGTAGCACTTTACAGTTAATGTAATATTGAGTAGCCCATTATAGTCATAAAAAGATAAAATCCCAGGATGCTCTTGCCATGGGGAGTTGTCTAATAGGGCCACAAAAAGTAACTTAGAGGTGATAACTTTGGGGTGGTGAGTCATATTATTTTGGAGTAATTTTTTACTCTAGAAGATTTTCTTACTGACAAAAATTAGAGAATAGTAAACTGGCAACTGCAAGAATTAGAATTACAGAACAAAACTGATAAAGATTTAAACTCTTAACTTGGAAAAATTATAATCTGATATTCTCTGAAATAATTTTAAAGATCTAGCACCCAGGAGACCACATTTTCAAATCTCACCTATATGGGACAGAAAAGAGAACTAGAAGGGAATGTGCAACAACAGTGACAAAATGGAGATCTGAACGGGGTAGTTTTCTACTGAGGAGGGATTAGAGTCATTACCAAAACCAGAATGCATATTATTTGTAGATTATAATATTGATGATAGCAAAAACTACTATTTATTGAGCAACAAGTCCGGGTCATCCTAGAAGCATTTAGTCTTATTTCACTCTCATAACAACCTATCATCTGCATCTTACAGATTAGGAAATTGAGGTTTAGTGTGACAATAACTTGTCCAAAGTTATACAGCTAATGAATGTAGGACTGATTTAAAGGCAGCTGTCTGACCTCCAAACTCACTCTTTCTACTGCACACATTCAAATGTACAGGCATGCACACACACACACACACACACACACATTTCCTAAAGTTGAATAAATATGATTAACATGTTCTCATGTGAAGAGTCAATAGTTTCCCGTTGACAATTACCCATCCAGGTGATGTCAGCAGGCACTGTCCTGGGACTCAGGAGGGACAAGCCAGGTAAGCCAAAGCCCTTTCAGAAGGAGGCCTAAGTCAATGCCTTGGATGAGTCCTTCTCACACTTATCCTTGTACTTATTCACTGTCCTCACACTATTCCTGTGTGGTCAGCAGGGTAGGTATTGTTTTTCTCATTATATATGGAGAACACTGAGTCCTAGAGGCTAAGTGACTCCCTCAAGGCCATACAGCTAGTACGTGGCAGGGGTGGGACTCACGCATGTCTTGTGACTCCAGATCTAGACTCTTCTTATTACAACCCAGCTGCTTCTAGAAGGTGCATCCACTTAGTATTTTAAGTATAAAACCCGGGTTTAAATCCAAATACTACTGTGGCAGAGGTATTAAATTCCATTGATATTCAATGTTCCCTTATGTAAAAAAAGATAGTAGATTGATGTGAAGATTAGGTGAAAGAAAGGAGAACACAGTTCATTGTTACTTCAGTCATGTATATTAGGTCCCGAGCTTGCTACAGATCATTTATTTATGAAAAAGGATTTGTTAACCCCTTCCTATGTGCCAGGTATTGTGCTAGGTGCTGGAGACACAAAGATAACAGTGTTATTTATCTTTGAAGTTTTAGCACTGAGCACAATGGCAGGCAATGGTAGGAATGCACAAATTTGATATGAATGGGGTGGATAAAAGTAGATGAATAATGAACAAATTAAACATAGATGAGACAAAGGAATTTTTAAACTTGTATATCAAAATACATCCATTCAACAAGCATATTGCACTATCCTGGATGCTATGGAAGACACGAGGATAAACAAAATACATGTTTTATCCTCAAAGGACAGCAGGGCATAGTGGGAAGAACATGGGATTCGGAGTCAGAAGACCTGTATCTTAAATCTTGATTCTACTGCTTACTAGCTTAGCAACTTTGAACTCATTTCTGGGTCTCAGTTTTACCATCTGTAAAGTGAGGGTAACTGACATTTCATGATTATTGAGAGGAATAGCATTTGTAACAGTGTTTTGAAAATTGTTATATAATGTTTTCATTATTATGTAAATATTCCATAAACATTTGCTACTGGCTATCAAATCCAAGTTTATTGGGGTGCTTGGAGATTTGCTTTAATTCCCTGCTTTGCTTTGGTGGTGAAGACTCTGCTGAAGGTCAGCAGTGATGGGACGAATGTGATTGGTATTATTATCGATTGCTTTCTTCTTCCCTGGAATTCACTCAAGACAATCATAGAAGCAGTTGCTCTGAAGGGCTTATTAAGTTAAAAGGAGATGTGTCCACTAATCAAAGATAAAGGACCAGTAACAAGTTTGAGCCCTGTGTCTAATGGTAACTAATTAGTTATAAGTTCATTGTTTTATTTTATTGATTTATTTTTATTGAAGCATATTTGATTTACAACGTTGTGCTAGTTTCAGGTGTACAGCAGTGATTCAGTTATACATATACATATTCTTTTCCCATATAGGTTATTACAGATATTGAGTATAGTTCCCTGTGCTATACAGTAGGTCCTTGTTGCTTATCTATTTTATATATAGTAGTGTGTATATGTTAATCCCAAATCCCTAATTTATCCCTCCTCCCCCACCTTTCCCCTTTGGTAACCATAAGTTTGTTTTCTATGTCTGTGAGTCTGTTTCTGTTGTGTAAATGAGTTCATTTGCATCACTTTTTTTAGATTTCACATATAAGTGATATCATATGATATTTTGTTTTAAATAACACTGAGCTACAGATTTTCTGTGCCTTTTGCCTTTCTTTCTGATTCAGGATTGAGTCTAGTCAATTAATGTATATCAGTCACCCATCATGTACTGGACTAGGGAATACTCCCTTGAGTAAGCCATGATCACTGCCTTCAAGGATCATGCATGTGAGTTAGACATGAATGTAAATAATTACGATAAAGTATGAACACTTTACAACAGAGGTATGAAACAATCATCATAGCAAAAAGATGTGTGATTGACCAGCTTTGCCATGAAAAGCAGTGAAGATTTTATAGAGGAGGTAACACCTGAAAGGACCTTAATGTAAGAATAGGAGCTCAGGGCTTCCCTGGTGGCGCAGTGGTCGAGAGTCCACCTGCCAATGCAGGGGACACGGGTTCGTGCCCCAGTCTGGGAAGATCCCACATGCCGTGGAGTGGCTGGGCCCGTGAGCCATGGCCGCTGAGCCTGTGCATCCGGAGCATGTGCTCTGCAACGAGAGAGGCCACAACAGTGAGAGGCCCGCGTACCACAAAAAAAAAAAAAAAAAAAAAAAAGAATAGGAGTTCACCAGATAGTGGAGGGAGAGGGCACTCCAGACAGAGAAAACAGCAAATGCAAAAGCAGAGAGAAACATAGGTCAGGATCAAATTATGGTGCATATTGAAAGTCATGCTGAGGACTTGGGGCTCTAGCTTATGAATCAGCATCCCCAGCACCTAGCAGAGTTCCTAAAAGTAAATGCCAATAAATATTTGTTAAATGAGAAAACTACAGTTAGTTATAGTAACTGAAATGGTTTCCCCTTTATCCAAATATTCCAACTCTCCATTCCTTTAGACTTTGAAAGACGGAAAAATGTTTACCAAAAAAAGAGTGTCATCAGGGAAGAAAGAGAGAAAAGCAAGCAACATGAAGGGAGATGGTGCAGATGATGGAGCAGAAGAAAGTCACCAATAAATAATGGCATTCAACAAACACATGAAAGGATGCTCAACATCATTAATCATTAGAGAAATGCAAATCGAAACTACAATGAGGTATCACCTCACACCAGTCAGAATGTTGGTGGGAATGTAAATTGATATAGTCACTATGGAGAACAGTATGGAGGTTCCTTAAAAAACTAAACATAGAAGTACCATATGACCCAGCAATCCCACTACTGGGCATATACCCTGAGAAAACCATAATTCAAAAAGAGTCATGTACCACAATGTTCATTGCAGCTCTATTTACAATAGGCAGGACATGGAAGCAACCTAAGTGTCCATCGACAGATGAATGGATAAAGAAGATGTGGCACATATATACAATGGAATATTACTCAGCCATAAAAAGAAACAAAATTGAGTTATTTGTAGTGAGGTGGATGGAGCGAGAGTCTGTCATACAGAGTGAAGTAAGTCAGAATGAGAAAAACAAATGCCATATGCTAACACATATATATGGAATCTAAAAATAAAAAACAAGTGGCTCTGATGATCCTAGGGGCAGGACAGGAATCAAGATGCAGACGTAGAGAATGGACTTGAAGACACAGGGAAGGGGAAGGGTAAGTTGGGACAAAGTGAGAGAGTGGCATGGACATATATACACTACCGAATGTAAAATGGATAGCTAGTGGGAAGCAGCTGCATAGCACAGGATATCAGCTTGGTGTTTTGTGACCACCTAGAGGGGTGGGATAGGGAGGGTGGGAGAGAGAGGTAGGAGGGAGAGGATATGGGGATATACATATATGTATAACTGATTCACTTTGTTATAAAGCCGAAACTAACACACCACTGTAAAGCAATTATACTCCAATAAAGATGTTAAAAAAAAAGAAGTAATGGCAAGGGACCTGTTGCCGGACCCCTGATGTGAAATCGTGCCTAGCTACTTACTATCTATGAAAACTTTGGCAAGTCAAGTAACTACTTGAGCTTCAACTTCTGCATTGATCAATGGGAGTGGTAGGTAGTAATCCTTACTAAACTAAAACATTGTGTGAGGGATCAAACCAGATTTCTAAAGAAGCTCTTTGAAGGGGCAAAAATTATGCACATTTTGGGCAAACCTGACACCATTCAAGTGAAGTTAAGGGTCTCTGGGTGGAGGAGTGTGCGGTGGAGAATGACACACGGACTCAAGACACGGAACTTGACAGCCCAGGATGACTGATTCCAGTTTTCGAGAGCAGTGAGAGCCTTGCTAACACTGGCAAATGATTGCCATTTCCCTTGTCAGGCAGTGACAGGAGTTAGTTGACCTGAAAATTCACTAATAGTTCCATTAGAGAAGCCTTGGAAGTAGCCATCTTTTTACTCATCCTGGTCAATTAACAATGAATTAATGCCAGACATATTTTCAATTGAGCTGAATGCTGATTTTCCCCCATTTTGCTAAAGATATCCTTTTATAGCAGGACAGCTGGCTGGGAATTATGCTGCTTTCCTTCCCAAGGCTGCTCTGAAGTATTTCTGAACCAATGTCAGCTCTGGGTATTGATGAGGTAGCAGGTCAAATCCTGACTTTGACAGAGGATATACCCAGGTTCAAGTGCCAGCTCCTCCACACACCAGCTTCGTGTCCTTAGAAAAATAACTAAAACTTTATGAAGCTCAGTGTTCTCACATGTAAATTGAAAGGGGAGAGATGAATGCTAAGGTCACTTTCAGCAATAAAATGCCATGAGAACATTTTAAAGCGGTGTCAGGCATGTTGGTGTTATGGCGGGCTGGACTTGGCAAAAGTGGGAGGAGCACTGGACCTCTATGTACTCAGAACTAGGCGTCAGGACACTGCGTTAAGTTTTGACTCTCGTTTTAGTTCAGTGGTTCTCAACCGGGGGAGGTGGGTGAAGGTGGGGTGTGAGGGGGATTCTGCTCCCCACTGAATATTTGACAATATCTGGAGACATTTTTGGTTGTCGCTATTGGGGGTGTTACTGGCATCTAGTGGGTAGGGACCAAGGAGACTGCCAAATATCCTCCTGTGCACACGACAGGTCGCGTCAACAAAGAATTATCCAGCCCCAAATGTCAGTGGTGCCGAGGTTGAGAAAAACCTGCACTAGTATATTGGATAGTTTTGGCCAAGTCACAGCTTTTTGGTTTTTGTTCTCAGTGTCCTCATTTGTAAAAGACAGATGATAATAACATCTGCCTCCATCATCTCACAAGGTCGACAACCAAATTAGGTAACAAATCAAAAGTGCCTTGAAATTTAATGTGCTTCAAAATGGAGGAATATTATCCTCATTATTAACTCACTTTTGCTGTTCCATGAGCCACTTCATTGGGGTCTATCCTCTTATTCTTCTCATGAACATGTGGTCTAAGATGCTTCTCCAGTTTGTGGCAATGAGTTCAATATTTGACCTTGTTAGATTAATTAAACAAGGAGGCCGTTAGACTAATGCTATAGCAGCCTGCACAAGCAAACTAAAATCTAAGTCTGTGGTTTCCTCAAGGGTATGTAATTGAAACCTAAGGACACCCAATCACAACCAGCCAACTAGGCTTTAAGCTATAACCAATCAATAATTTCCTTACTTTGCTTCCATGTTTTCTTTCCCCAGCTCCTGTTGGTGGAATGTTCCAAGCCACTTCCACTTTGGTGCCACCTGATTCAAACTGATATTTGCTCAGATAAATTCCTAAAATGTTTAATATGCCTCAGTTTATCTTTTAACAACCTCTAGGAGTTATGAACCTTGCTCCCAAACTCAAGTATTCAAGAAATATGTTTTATGCTTTTATTGTTAAAGTATATTCCTATTACAAGCCCTCATCTGGCATGGGCCAAACTCTCAATCTTGGACAGTGATTCACAATTTAAAGGTTATACTCCACTTCTATCATTATAAAATATTGGCTATATTCTCCATGTTGTACAATGTATCTTTGTAGCTTATTTTACACCTAGTAGTTTGTACCTCTTAATCCATACCCCTTTATTTCCTCTCCCCACTTCCTCTCCCCACTGGTAACCAATAATTTGTTCTCTATATCTATGAGTCTGCTTCTTTTTTGTTATATTCCCTAGTTTCTTTTATTTTTTAGATTCCACATATAAGTAATATCTTACAGTATTTGTCTTTCTCTGTCTGACTTATTTTGCTTAGCATAATGCCCTCCAAGTCCATCCACGTTGCTGCAAATGGCAAAATTTTGTTCTTTTTTAATACTACTACTTGAGTAGTATTCCATTGTGTATATATACCACATCTTCTTTATCCATTCATCTATTGATGGACACTTAGGTTGCTTCCATATCTTGGTAATTGTAAATAATGCTACTAAGAACATTGGGGTGCATGTATCTTTTTGAATTAGTGTTTTTTGTTTTTTTTAATTAATGTATTTTATTTTCAGCTGCATTGGGTCTTCATTGCTGCACGAGGCTTTCTCTCGAATTAGTGTTTTTGTTTTTTGTTTTTGTTTTCAGATATATACCCAGGAGTGGAATTGCTGGGTCATATGGTAGTTCTCTTTTTAGTTTTACACTTCCCAAAAGGCAAGAAAATCCCCATGTACCTGGGTAGGGCAAAAGGAAAAAGAAAAAAAAGAGACAAAAGAATACAGAAGGGACCTGCACCACTGGGAGGGAGCTGTGAAGGAGGAAAAGATTCCAAACACTAGGAAACACCTTCACTGGCAGAAACGAGGAGTGGGCGGTAGGGGAAGCTTCGGAGCCGTGGAAGAGAGCTCAGCAACAGGGGTGCAGAGGGCAAAGTGGAGAGATTCCCACACAGAGGATCGCTGCCGACCAGCACTTACCAGCCTGAGAGGCTTGTCTGCTCGCCTACTGGGACGGGTTGGGGCTGGGAGCTGAGGCTCGGGCTTCGGAGCTTAGATCCCAGGGAGAGGACTGGGGTTGGCTGCGTGAACATAGCCTGAAGGGGGCTAGTGCACCACGGCTAGCCGGGAGGGAGTCTGGGAAAAAGTCTGGACGCGCCTAAGAGGCAAGAGATCATTGTTTCGGGGAGCGCGAGGAGAGAGGATTCAGAGCACCGCCTAAACGAGCTCCAGAGACTGGCGCGAGCCACGGCTATCAGCGCAGACCCCAGAGATGGCCATGAAATGCTAATGCTGTTGCTGCAGCCACCGAGAAGCCTGTGTGCAATCACAGGTCACAGTCCACACCTCCCCTCCTGGGAGCCTGTGCAGCCCGCCACTGCCAGTGTCCCGTGATCCAGGGACAACTTCCCCGGGAGAAAGCACGGCGCGCCTCAGGCTGTTGCAACGTCACACTGGCCTCCGCCGCCGCAGGCTCGCCCCACACTCCGTACCCCTCCCTCCCCCCAGCCTGAGTGAACCAGAGCCCCCTAATCAGCCGCTGCGTTAACCCCCTCCTGTCTGGGCAGGGAACAGATGCCTGAGGACGACCTATATGCAGAGGCGGGGCCAAAACCAAAGATGAACCCCAGGAGCTGTGCGAACAAAGAAGAGAAAGGGAAATCTCTCCCAGCAGCCTCAGGAGCAGCGGTTTAAATCTCCACAATCAACTTGATGTACCCTGCATCTGTGGAATACCTGAATAGACAACGAATAGTCCCAAAACTGAGGCAGTGAACTTTAGGAACAACTGTAGCCTTGGGTTGGCTGTCTGCGACAGATTTCTTTCTGATATTTATGTCTATCTTAGTTTGGTTTTTACAGCTTGTTATCACTGGTGGATTTGTTTATTGGTTTGGTTACTCCCTTCTTTTTTTAAAATTATTATTTTTTATGTGAATAATTTTTTTTTAATTTTTGTTATTTTTCTTTTTTTATTCTCCCTTTTCTTCTGAGCCGTGTGACTGACAGGGTCTTAGTGCTGCAGCCTGGGGTCAGGCCTGAGGCTCTGAGGTGGGAGAGCCAAGTTCAGGACATTGGACCACCAGAGACCTCCTGGCCCCACGTAATATCAATCAGCAAGACCTATTCCAGAGATCTCCGTCTCAATAGCAAGACCCAGCTCCACCCAACGGCAAGCAAGCTCCAATGTTGGACACCCTACGCCAAACAACTAGTACACAGGAACAAAACACACCCATTAGCAGAGAGGCTGCCTAAAATCATAAGGTCACAGACACCTCAAAACACACCACCGGATACGGTCCTGCCCACCAGAAAGACAAGGTCCAGCCTCATCCACCAGAACACAGGCACCAGTCCTCTCCACCAGGAAGCCTACACAAACCACTGAACCGACCTCAGCCACTGGGGGCAGACACGAAAACAACAGGAACTACGAACCTGCATCCTGTGAAAACGAGACCCCAAACACAGTAAGTTAAGCAAAATGAGAAGACAGAAACACACAACAGATGAAGGAGCAAGGTAAAAACCCACCAGACCAAACAAATGAAGAGGAAATAGGCAGTCTACCTGAAAAAGAATTCAGAGTAATGATAGTAAAGGTGATCCAAAATCTTGGAAATAGAATGGAGAAAATACAAGAAACGTTTAACAAGGACCTAGAACAACTAAAGAGCAAACAAACAGTGATGAACAATGCAATAAATGAAATTAAAAATTCTCTAGAAGGAATCAATAGCAGAATAACTGAGGCAGAAGAACGGATAAGTGACCTGGAAGACAGAATGGTGGAATTCACTGCTGCAGAACAGAATAAAGAAAAAAGAATGAAAAGAAATGAAGACAGCCTAAGAGACCTCTGGGACAACATTAAATGCAACAACATTCGCATTATAGGGGTCCCAGAGGAAGAAGAGAAAAAGAAAGGGTCTGAGAAAATATTTGAAGAGATTATAGTTGAAAACTTCCCTAACAAGGGAAAGGAAATAATCAAGTTCAGGAAGTGCAGAGAGTCCCATACAGGATAAATCCAAGTAGACACATGGCAAGACACCTATTACTCAAGCTATCAAAAATTAAATACAAAGAAAAAATATTAAAAGCAGCAAGTGGGGCTTCCCTGGTGGCGCAGTGGTTGAGAGTCCGCCTGCCAATGCAGGGGACACGTTCCCCGGTTCGTTCCCCGGTCCGGGTGGATCCCACATGCCGCGGAGCGGCTGGGCCTGAGAGCCATGGCCGCTGAGCCTGCACATCCGGAGCCTGTGCTCTGCAACGGGAGAGGCCACAACAGTGAGAGGCCTGCGTACTGAAAAAAAAAAAAAAAAGCAGCAAGAGAAAAGCAACAAATAACATACAAGGGAAGCCCCATAAGGTTAACAGCTGATTTACCAAAAGCAATATTGAGAAACAAAAACGGAGGTGGAAGAATAAGGACCCCTGACTTCAGACTATATTACAAAGCTACAGTAATCAAGACAGTATGTTACTGGCACAAAAACATAAATATAGATCAGTGGATCAGGATAGAAAGCCCAGAGATAAACCCACACACCTATGGTCACCTTACTTTGATAAAGGAGGCAAGAATATACAATGGAGAAAAGACAGCCTCTTCAATAAATGGTGCTGGGAAAACTGAATAGCTGCATGTAAAAAATGAAATTCGAAAACTCCCTAACACCATACACAAAAATAAACTCAAAATGGATAAAAGACCTAAATGTAAGGCCAGACACTATAAAATTCTTAGAGGAAAACATAGGCAGAAAACTCTATGACATAAATCACAGCAAGATCCTTTTTGACCCACCTTCTAGAGAAATGGAAATAAAAACAAAAATAAACAAATGGGGCCTAATGAAACTTAACAGCTTTTGCACAGCAAAGGAAACTATAAACAAGATGAAAAGACAACCCTCAGAATGGGAGAAAATCTTTGCAAACGGACCAACTGACAAAGGATTAATCTCTAAAATATACAAGAAGCTCATGCAGCGCAATATCAAAAAAACAAACAAACCAATCCAAAATGGACAGAAGACCTAAACAGCCATTTCTCCAGAGATGGTATACAGATTGCCAACAAACACATGAAAGGTTGCTCAACATCATTAATTATTAGAGAAATGCAAATCGAAACTACAATGAGGTATCACCTCACACCAGTCAGAATAGCCATCATCAAAAAATCTACAAAAAATACATGCTGGAGAGGGTGTGGAGAAAAGGGAACCTTCCTGCACGGTTGGTGGAAATGTAAATTGATACAGTCACTATGGAGAACAGTATGGAGTTCCTTAGAAAAGGAAGAATAGAACTACCATACAACCCAGCAATCTGACTACTGGGCATATACCCTGAGAAAACCATAATTCACAAATACTCATGTACTACAATGTTCATTGCAGCTCGATTTACAATAGCCAGGATATGGAAGCAACCTAAGTGTCCATCGACAGATGAATGGATAAAGAAGATGTGGCACATATATACAATGGAGTATTACTCAGCCATAAAAAGAAACGAAATTGAGTCATTTGTAGTGAGGTGGATGGACCTAGAGACTATCATACAGAGTGAAGTAAGTCAGAAAGAGAAAAACAAATACCGTATGCTAACACATATATATGGGATCTAAAAAAAAGACCCAAAAAATGGTTATGAAGAACCTAGGGGCAGGACAGAAATAGACATGCAGATGTAGAGCATGGACTTGAGGACATGGGAAGGGAGAAGGGTAAGCTGGGACGAAGTGAGAGAGTGGCATGGACATATATACACTACCAAATGTAAAATAGCTAGGTAGTGGGAAGGAGCCACATAGCACAGGGTGATCAGCTCGGTGCTTTGTGACCACCTAGAGGGGTGGGATAGGGAGGGTGTGAGGGAGGAAGATGCAAGAGGGAGGAGATATGGGGATATGTGTATACGTATAGCTGATTCACTTTGTTATAAAGCAGAAACTAACACAGCATTGTAAAGCAATTATACTACAATAAAGCTGTTTAAAAAAAGTAAAAGTTCAAAGAAAAATAATGCACATAATTCCATGACTGAGGCTGTGTAGGTTAGGAATATAAACTTTTGGACTGGAAAAAAAAAAAAAAGAAAAGAAAAGACAGAGACTCCAGGACCCCAGAGAAACTTTTGGAAGGGAACCAGCATTGCCATAATGCTGGGGAGGACTGTCTGAGGACTGTCACTGGGAGCCATAAAAAATATGTCATTGGAAGGGTGCAGAATGTTGTGATGTTATTATGATTATTCCTCTACATCCCAACATACATTACCCCCACTGCCCTATTACTATCACATAGTTACACACACACACACACACACACACACACACACACACGTGAGCTCTATGAGGGCAGGGTCCTTGTCAGTCTTGGTCAACACCGTATCCTGAGAGTCTAAAACTGTGTCCAGAGATGTTAAGGCATTCAGAGAGTACATTTGTTGAATTTATTCAGTCATTTACTCATTCATTCCGCAGACATGTAGTGGGTGCTTACTATGTGCTAGCCACCATGGCAGGCCTTCTTATGTGTAGTGTGTTGGGAAGAGGGCACAATTCTGAAACTGCCCCTGCTTTATGACCGCCAGCAATGGATGCACCTCTCTAGGCCTTAGTTCCTTCACCCTCACAAAGAGGGACTGGCTGTATGGCTTCTCTGCCCCTTCCATGGCCACCGTTTCCTGAGGATGGAGGCTGACCCTCCATGGCCGCAGGAAACAATCCAGTTCTTCAATGAACTCTTCTGTGCCCTGAGAGTTGTTGGCAAGGAGGCTGTTTGTTTAGCCAGCGATGTTTGGTAGGCTCACACCCCAGAGGAATGTTTTTCTGAACCATGATGAGTGAAGCCTTCCTCTACGCTTCTGAGATTTCTTTCACCTTTCAGAGCTTCGAGCCTCTCTGGAGTTTGAGAAACTTGTTGTTGTTTTTCTTCAATATGTGTTGCATTGGGGTGGCTCCAAGCCTGGTAGGAATTTGTCTTTATTTAATTATTTGCCCAGGATGTTCTGTTTTGGAATTGCCTTGGGAGTAGGCATTACCAATTGACAGAATGCTTCATGGGAGCCTGTCAAACTGCTCCTCCAGTAGGCTCCTTGGATAGGTTAAAAAAAAAATGAGACCCAACTGCCAGGTACTTCTAAGCTTCCCCAGGTTTCTTGCAAAGTTGATTCTGAGTTGAGTGGCATTGACCCTCACATAGCTGATGAGAATATCGACCATAAATCCAGAGAGCAAAAAGGGAATTTGAGAAAGAAGTCACCCCTTCCCTTCTTACCCAGATGTTGCCTTTTTCTTAAAGAAGAAAAATAGTCATGTGTCTCTGAGCCCCAAGATGTGAGGTGACCCCAGGGATTGTCTCTGCCACAGTGAGTCTGTCAGGACACAGACTGACCCTAGGTCTCTGAGCAGCATCTGGTTACTGTCCACACCTGGTGGCCCACCTGATCTCTGCTAGTCCTGGCTCTTCCACTAACTGACTGTGGGACCCTGAGCAAGTTGTTTCCCTCTCTGAGCCAAAGTCTTTTCCTCTAAAGCTGAGAAGGTTGGTCCAGTGAACTCTGAGTTCTTTCCCATTTTAACGTTTTCTGTGTCTGAGACTCAGTGGCATGCTTCTGCCTCTCTTGAGACTCCCAGACTCCAGACCCTGCCTGCTGAGATCTCCTTGGATTTGATCCCTTTCTGCCTTTGACCTAGAGCAGCTGTAGGCAGACTTTTTGGGTAAAGGTCTAGATAGTAAATATTTTAGGCTTGTGGTCATACGGTCTCTGTTGCAACTACTCAACTCTGCCATCATAGCCGAAAGCAGCCATCAACAACACATAGAGGGTTGGGTGTCCCGGTGTTCGAACACAACTTCATTTACGAAAAGAGGCACCTGCCTCACTGGCAGTAGTTCGTGACTCCTGACCTAAAGTATTGTCGCAACACTCCCACCTCTTTTCATATTCCCTTCTCGGCCCCCGTATACACAGGTTCTGGTACATCCTGTCCTGCTGACTACACCCTGGCATAATGATCGAGTAATTTTGAGATGGTGATTATTTGTCCCCTTTCTAATATGTAATGGCCAAAAGGTATTGGTTTGGTTTTGTTTATTTAGCCATTTACCCACTCATACTTTCTTCCATCCATTTCATTCAACACACATTTACTTATCATCTACCATAGGGCAGATAGGCCTGGGTTCTGGGAATACATGAGGAAGTGTTGCCCATGTTTTGGTGGGGTGCCCAGCTCCACGCCACCGGGAGCCTGTGCACTTGACGGTGAGAGCCGTCCAAGGCCCAGTCCGCTTGCGGTCCTGCTTCCTTTTTTCCCTTTTCATATTTGCCCAAGATCCTAAAAACATCTACATTCTAATTGTGTTGTCTTTATTCAATTTGTATATACAGCCACCTCTTCTTACCCCACCTCCACCCCCAGGTCTCTTAACTTGAGGAGGTCTTTTCTCCTCAGTTAAATGAGACTTGATTATATTTTCTTTCTTTTTTTTTTTTTTAAAAGACTTCTAGATTTTATTGGCTTTAGTCTCCTCCCCCACTTTCACTTTTTTTTTTTTTTTTTTTTTGCGGTACACGGGCCTCTCACTGCTGTGGCCTCTCCCGTTGCGGAGCACGGGCTCTGGACGTGCAGGCTCAGCGGCCATGGCTCACGGGCCCAGCCGCTCTGCGGCATGTGGGATCTTCCCGGACCGGGGCACGAACCCATGTCCCCTGCATCAGCAGGCGGACTCTCAACCACTGCGCCACCAGGGAAGCCCTTGATTATATTTTCTATCTGTCCAAAGAGGACAGTACACAAAACAGCAGAAGGGACTTCTCTTACACTCTCAACAGAAGTAAATTACCTTTGCGATAGCATTGCCAACAAGGAGAACACTTCATTCTTAGAATTTCGATATATTCATATAGAATCCCAGCTGAACCAGGGGGGGAACAATGCCAAAACAGCCAGGTTAGCTGAGTCACTCCTTTAGCAAGAAGATTTCACTAGCAGGAAAAAAAAAAAAAGAGGAAAATCAATATTCCTTTGTCTAGACTAGAGAAAGTGCTAAAGTTATGTAGGTCATTAAAGAGAAATGGCTACAAATAAAAACGAATACCTCTAATCACTAGTAGTAAAGTTGCTGTTGAGTTTTATATCTCTCACCAGGGGATACACATAAATTTTCAGATATGGAAAACAAGGAAATAAAGTGACCCCCAAATCTCAGACACAGAAAATTGAGAAAAGAGTGTTCTGATTTGAAATTACAATAAAAATTTCTAATAACATATACTGTGTTATTCTTTCAGGAGAAAATTATTCTTTGAATAATAACAGATGATGGTGATATCAATAGCAGTGATGATTTTGCTCAGATAATGAATTATTTGAGTGGGTGCATTGCCAATTTCAGGCTACTGGAATTCCAGTTATTACATAATACATAATTGAGTGAATAAGTGTGCTCATCTCTTCCTCACTTTTCTCCCCATCTTTCCTTTCTCAAATGTTTATTGAACCACCCATGATGTTTTAAGCACTGAACTAGGTCCTGGAAATAAAATGAAAGATAAGACACCATCATTCTTCTGTGACACCATCATTCACCAAAATCCTTTGGTGGCCGGCCCTTGCTGTTAGGGTAGTTTAAACACACTCTGTCCCCTGCCCATCTCTCCAGCTGCATCTCTCCTCACTCCTTCTCATGCTTTAGTGCTACAGTCATCTGGACCTTCCAATTTCCCCACATGCCCCAAGGCCCTCTTCCCTCAGCGCCTTCCCACTTGGTGTTTTCTAGCCCAGCTTCCCTCTATCACCCCCCTCCCTCCCAACAACCATAGAATACACCTTACCCCGCCTAACTCCTAAGCAACATTATGGTTGCAGATTAAATTTCTTCTTCAGGGAAGCCTTCCCTGACTCCGCTGACTAGGTTTGATCCCCATGTTTTTTTGCCTTCAGGGCCCTCACCACAATTCAATCATCATCTTTGTAGTTACTGTAGTTACTTGTTTACTGCCTCCACCTCCTCTTCTTTGAACAGTAAACTTCAAGAGGGCAAGGACTGGTTCACCACTACCCCATGATTTCAACACAGTGCTTAGCATGTGGTGGAGAAGCCCCAGCATTCCAGCATGGGGAAAGCCGACTCCAAGTAGAACCTGGGAAACCCCAAGGATAAACTTGATCCAATTTCACAGTTTTGTCTCTACATTAGAGTACTAGTCTTCTAAAAGAAAAGATGATGATAATGATTAGACACGTACAGACGTGTGCACGCACATACATATACATATCCGCTTTCTTCTTTAAAATTTTTTTAGAACAGTTTTAGGTTCACAGCAAAATTGAGTGGAAAGTCCAGAAGGTTCCCATGTACCCACTGTCCCCACAAATGCACAGTCTCCTCCACCACAACTGATGAAGCTACACTGACACTTCTTTATCACCCGAAGTCCATAATTTACATTAGGGTTCACTCTTGGTGTTGTACATTCTATGGCTTTTAACAAATGTATAACGACATGTATCTACCATTATAGTATCACACAGAACAGTTTCACTGCCTAAAAATCCTCTGTGCTCTACCGACTTACCTCTCCCTTCCCCCTAACCCCGGCAACCACTAATCTTTTTATTGTCTCCATAGTTTTGCCTTTTCCAGAATATCATGTAGTTGGAATTATACACTATGTAGATTTTTCAGGTTGGCTTCTTTCACTTACTAATATGCATTTTAGGTTTGTCTATCTCTTTTCATGGCTTGATAACTCATTTCTTTTTAGTGCTGAATAATAGTCTATTGTCTGGATGTACTGCAGTTTAGTTATCATTTACCGACTGAAGGACATCTTGGTTGCTTCCAGGTTCTGACAATTATGAATAAAGCCTCTATAAACAGTATAGGTTTTTGTGTGGACATATATTTTCAGCTTCTTTGGGTAAATACCAAGGAGTATAATTGCTAGATTGTACAGTAAGAGTATGTTTAGTTTCGTAAGAAACTGCCAAACTGTCTGCCAAAGTTGCTGTACCATTTCACTTTCCCAGCAGCAAAGAATGAGAGTTCCTGTTGCTCCACATTTTCACCACCATTTGGTGTTGCCAGCATTCTGGGTTTGGGCCATTCCAAAGGGTGTGTAGTGGTAACTCATTTTTGTTTTAAGTTACATTTCCCTGAAGATGTATGATATGGAGCATCTTTTCATATACTTATTTACTATCTATATATCTTCCTTAAGGAGAGGTTTGTTAAGGTCTTTAGCTAATTTTTTAATCAGATTGTTTCCTTACTATGGAGTTTTAAGAGTTTTTTTGTATATTTTGGATGACAGTTTTTAAATCTGTTATTAACAGAGTGTCTTTTGTAAGGATTTTCTCCCAGTCTGTGGTTTGCCACTTTTCTTTTAAATTAGAAATCATGACCTTATCCTGATAATAGTCTTATACTTTCTGGATTCTTACAGTCTTCTCTGGTTTTCCTATTCCAGAGCTAGGAAAAGATTTCAGAGCCTTTTTTCCCCCACGTGTTTTGTGGCAGAATTAACTTTTATAAGTTGTCAAGTCACAGGAAGTTTTATTTGTATTTTACACCCAGAGGACAAAACTCCAGGCTATTATTTTGGGCCAATAACACCTAAAGACAAGTTTCCAAAAATTCCTGAGACCATACATTGTAAGCAGCTTGCCTGTAATACAGCATTTAAACTGAATTACAGTTTCACTTTAGCAATGAAATAAAACTATTCAACAACAAAAATAAAGCCTATTAAAGGGACACAAGAGCTCTCAGATATGCTGTCCCTTTAAAAAACAGCAATTGCATTATTAAGAAAATAATTATTGAATAATTAGGATAGGATGCTAACTCAAGGTCTTTGCCACCCAGCTTGGGGCCAGTCTCTGCTCAGTGTGTACAGAGGCAGTCCCGTGTTCCAATCAAGTGATGCATTTTGGAAATATTGACCTTTAAGTGTAAACAATTTTTCCTGTGGTCTCTATCCTCTGTCAATCTTAGTGGGTTCTCACTCTGGGCTGCAGAAGCACATAGATCTTTTGACTTACTGTAGCTTGGCCACCTCCCCAGCCCCCCTTTTTATCCTGTTATTTTATTGCTGTATATTTTCAGTTTGTTTCCACAGGCTAGATTCTTAACCCAACTGTCTATGTCTTTCTTACGTGAACTGCTTTAAAATAGAATATGATGAAATAAATGTTCTCTCTGGTGATAACCTTTCTAAGTTTCTGCTTCCTTCTAAGTAGAAAGCAGTAATAACTTCTACCTCAGGGTTGTTGTGAGGTTGAGTGAGATAATGTAGGCATTTAATGTTATTCCTGGCAAGTAGCAGGAGTTCCATAAATGTTGGTGGTGATAATAGTGATGATAATGAAGGTAGGCTCATGAGTCCTGTTTGTTTCAGCTGTGTACATTGATACCTGACCTTGGAGGAGCATTATTCAGTGTTCCCCAGTGCACTCAGAGCTGGAAGAGGCATACAGCTGCTGACATGTGAATGACTTATGCAAGCTGGGTCTGTGGCATGACCCCATGATCCCCATCTAGGGCTTGTTTTTCTAAGTGAATCAAATTTACCAAGGAGCATCTCACCTAGACTGTCACAATACAAACAAAAAGAGTGTACTCTGGGGTCAGTGAATCCAGAATTCAAAATTAGAACTGTCCTAGACTATCTGGGCTTATGACTTTAGCACATGTTTTTATCTGAGGAGGATTACTTTCCTCCCAGAGGACTCTCCTTTGTTAACTTTTTTTTCTAATTACAGTGGTAATAATTCTTAGTCCTTGTAGAGTCCTTGGAAATTACAGAAAGAAAAAAAAAGAGAAAATTAACCTCATTCAAATCCTTACTGCCCAGAGATAAACACTGTTGAGATTTTGATAACTTGATTTGTATATGCGTGTATATACATGTGGAGGGAGACAGAGACAGAAACAGAGATTGATCAAGATTTGTTTCCTTTCTGTTCTTTGACCCACTAAGAGAACCTGGATTTTTTTTTTTTTCATATGTTGGATGGAGATTCCTTGACCTCAGAGAAAGGTGAAGCTAACTCCTGATGGAGAAACAGGCCTGTGATCCAGTTGCAATGAAAAGGGAATTACATGGAAGTTTTGACTCCTCCCAAAGGGGAAATTTTAAAAGAAGCATACTTTTTGTTACCAAATGAATTTTTAAGGCCTCTGAGGTACTTCTTAGTAAGTGGCATTTTCAAGACTCTTGGTACATCATGATGTCTGGAACAGGTTCATTATTTCTAAATGGTCTGTGCTCACTTACTTAACATATTTCTTTATAATCATTGATTTCCTTATTATTTATTCACTCCACAAACATGAAGGATATAATCTTTGTCCTCAAAAAGTCTAAAAGCCAGTGGGGGAGACAAGGCAGAATAAAGGAAAATCCAACTTAAAGGCTCAACTCAAGTTCTGAGCGTGTGGATGGAGAAAACAGAGAAGGTGGGAGCAATGGCACAATGGATGCTGGTGAAGGCAGTTGGGGCATTTGACCTAAAATCTTCTAAAATCATTTGAAATTGAAAGCAAAGGGTGCACTTTTCAGATTCTCACCACCGTCAGGGTGGCAGCTCCCATTATGAAGAAGTTACTTTGTGCCAACTGTGTTAAGTACTGTCATATATCATCTCATTTAATCCTCCTGGTCTATGACGGAGGTACGTGTGGGGCATCTGAGGCTCAGCAGGTGAAAATGATCAGTCGAAGTTCACACAGCAAGTGTTAACGATCTGTCCAAAAGTCCCAAGGTGAAGAAGTGACCATGCTGGGTCATACCTCCATCTACTAGTCTCCAAAGCCTACATTCTGAAGGATCCCAGTTCACACTGGCAGCTGAGTTCACACTGGGAGGCTCGGGCCACATCACATGATTTCCTGAATTCCTCACTGAGAGGTTGAGATTTGAGTATATTGGCAGTGTTTTGAAGAGGAGAGCTGAAAACCTCCAGACCTCTGGCGCAAACGGCCTGGCCGAGTGACTTTCTTTCTTTTTTGAATTTTCCTCCTAAATTTTATACCTCTATTTTTTGCCAGTTACAGAATCCGTGGAAGAAAAGAAAAAAGATTTGTAGTGGTACCAGGTAGGATAAGGAGAGGGAGGGAGGAAGAAAACACTGATGCTAGAAGTAAAAACGAAGAAAGATTAGAGAAAGAAAATAACCATGGCAAGAGGCAGCGTAACACCCCAAGGAACTCCTAGAAGATGCACAGTCCCCGTACTCCGATAGCACTCATTCGCTTAAGCCCACATCCCGGAACCTAGAGAGAGTCCAGGGGAACAATTGAGCCATCCATTTAACATAACTTATTTTAATTCCTGGCCAGAATCCAGGCTTGTAGCTCTGTACTCACAGTGTGTATTCACAGAGCAGTGAAACTGCTCCACATCCGGGATAACAAAGCAACTGTTAATGGGAGTAATTAAGAGCCTTGGGGGTGATTTATACCTTGTGTTACTGTTCAAGTCGAAGTTACCAAAGACAACAATTATTAGTATCACAGGTGATCCTTAACCCAGGCAGGGAAGGCTGTGAAACCTAGCTCCAGCTCTTGCTTCCCCAGGCCTAAGTTCACAGAAAAAAGAACCAAGAGTGATTCACAGTCAAGAGAATTGGGAGACAGTGCCCACCGGGTTGGCTCAGCTTGGGAAATATGAAAATCTTCAGCCCCTTTAATGAAGATAAAATATTGACAGACCTCTGGAGGAGGAGGGGGTGACAGCACTCCAGTGCTGATTTTCCTGAGAAACACTTAACTTTACTGGCTGAATTTTAAAATAAAATCTTTAAAACTCCTGTTTCTATTAACATTACAAAGGTGGTTGTGGAGAGGAAGCGTTGTGTCAGTTGCAATGGCTGGTTGGTGCCGTAGGTGAAGAAGGACCCAAGTCCTGAAGCTTCATCTTCAAAAGGTCAAATGAAGCCAAGGAGGGATTCAGGTATACACATATATACATTCTTTTTTTCATACTCTTTTCCATCATGGTTTATCACAGGATATTAATATAGTTCCCTGTGCTGTACAGTAGACCTTGTAGTTTATCTATCCTATATATAATAGCTTATATCTGCTCACCCCAACCTCCCACTCCATCCCTCTCCCCTCCCCCCTCTCCTTTGGCAACCACAAGTCTGTGCTCTATGTCTGTTAGTCAGTTTCTGTTTTGTAAATAAGTTCATTTGTGTTGTATTTTAGATTCCACACATAAGTGATATTACACGGTATTTGTCTCTTTCTGACTTACTTCACTTAGTATGATCATCTCTATTTCCATCCATTTTGCCACAAATGGCGTTATTTCATTCTTTTTTATGGCTGAGTAATATTCCTTTGTATATATGTACCACATCTTCTTTATCCATTCATCTGTCGATAGACATTTAGGTTGTTTCCATGTTTTGGCTATTGTGTGCTATAAACATAGGGGGTGCATATATATTTTTGAATTATAGTTTTGTCTGGATATATGCCCAGGAGTGGGATTGCTGGATCATATGGCAACTCTATTTTTAGTTTTTTTTTTTTTTTTTTTTGTATGCAGCCCTCTCACTCTTGTGGCCTCTCCCGTTGCGGAGCACAGGCTCCGGACACACAGGCTCAGCGGCCATGGCTTACGGGCCCAGCCGCTCTGTGACATGGGAGACCCAGACCGGGGCAGAACCTGCGTCCCCTGCATCGGCAGGCAGACTCTCAACCACTGCACCACCAGGGAAGCCCCTATTTTTAGTTTTTTGAGGAACCTGCATACAGTTTTCCATAGTGGCTGCACCAGCTTACATTCTTACCAACAGCGTAGGAGGGTTACCTTTTTAGAGATGGTAAGTTTTGAGTCCATTTCAAGGGCACATACTTCATTGAAGGCAGGATAAGAGGTCTGGCTGGCAAAATAGATCATTTCAAGACCTTTATAGGCCTTAGACATTCTTACTTTTGAAGGCTCCACCCACATCATACCAAACACATTACAGTACAATACACTCACATCCATAATCACACACAATTTTTATTTGCCATACAAAATTTGAAAGGTCTTTTATATTAGTAAGTTTGCTAAGAATTATTTAATTTTCTTTGTGAGTTAAACTTATATATAAAAAGTGACAATCATTGACATGACTGAACCAGTTGACATAATGTTACATTTTGTAAACATTTAATTAAACGTGTACTAATTTTTATTTTGCAATGATCCTTTTCTCCTTGCTTTTTAAAATTGTAGATTCACATGCAGCTTTAAGAAAGACTACAAAGGAATCGCTGGCACAATTTGCCCAGGTTCCTCCAACAGTAACATTTTGCAAAACTATAGTATGATATCACAACCAGGATATTGATATTGATATTGATACCACTGTTTTAATCAGATTTCCCATTATACGTGTACTCATTTGTGTGTGTGTGTATTAAGTCCTAAACAATTTTATCACTTGTGTACCTTCTGACACAGTTAAGATAACAAACAGTTCCAACATCACAAGGATCCCACATGTTGCCCTTTTGCAATGTTCTTTTAATATTTGGGGGAGAGTAACTTTTTTAGGTCTTTTGTGGACAGCCATATTTCCTAAGCACTGTGACTATAATGCCTAACAGATAACCTGCTATCAAAGTAGGGTTGTGGTCATGTGCATATGGGTGGATGTGATATGAGCAGATTCCAAAGGAGTCAATTTCATAAACTTAATATAGTACAGGGTCATAAAGGGTCCTGACCCTGCAATTGAACTGCCTGGGTTCAATAATCCCAACACCAATATTTTGTAATAGTGTGACTTTGTACCAGTTACTTAAGCTCTCTGAAGTCTTAGTTTCCTCAGCTGAGAAGTACTGATCATAATACCTAGCATGAGGTGGTCGCAAGTTTGAATGAGATAACCTGCTTAGATCCAAGTGGGTCACAAAGTAGTTGCTCAGTGTGTTAGATAATATTTGTTTTAGATCTGCTTGGGGAAAGAGGTAAAAATAGAGGATTCAGAAGTGTCATAGGAGGGGTTCAACAACTCTGATGAAAATCAAAAAGCAGGGCAGGAGAATTCTCAGCAAAGTTGTAAGGAAAAAGAAAATTGGATACAGTCTGACAGCCCCAGAGAAGAGTATTGCTAGCTTCAAATAGCCCTCACTCTGTGCATGGGAAGAGCTGGCCTGACACTGGGACAAAGAGCACATTACAAACTTGCTCTGATGCTATTAAATCTCTGGGAGTGGGAGCACATCATCTTGTACCCTGAGAGAGCAGCTCAGGGTAAAGAAGGGGACCCTGCTGAAGTTCGTATTAATGCTGCAGCAGGAACTGTTCTGAAGGGATCCCTCAATAAAACTGAAAACGGATGGGGCCATAGCCAGAGCTCATTTTGCAGACATGACAGGATTGGTAGAGTTTTAGGATTGCCAACAGGTTCTGAGTGAAACGCTGAAGTCTATTGAAACCTGATTAACGGCTACTCCGGGGGCTGAAACAAGCCACCTGCCTGACTGGTGGAGAAAAACCCCTTTTTCCATCAGCCTGGCGCTCTATATCAGATGGGGCCTTGGAGAAGCTGAAAAATGAGTTAACAACTTTGAACCTGCTGTAAAACTCTTATCGAAGCATGTATGGAGCACCTTAGAAGGTGAATTTGCACAACCCTCTGTAGGTAATTCTATTGGTATGGTTTTATTCAATTGAATGAGTATTTATTAGATCTCTAGAAGACCTGAGTTCAAAGCCTGACTCTGCCACCAATCAGCTGTGCCACCTGGAAATTCCCTCGCCAGTACGGACCTCAGTTTCCTTAACTGGAAAGTGAAAGGATTGCCTGAGATGACCACTGAGGTTCCTTCAAGCTCTGAGAATGGAATGATGTTGTAAATGCCATCCTCGGCATTGACACCAAGGAAGTCTCAGAGGACATCTAAGATACATCTAAATAAGATAATGGAAATTGTACATTTCAATCATTTTACTAGTAAATTAACGTGTTTACTGACAAATTAACGTGTCAAATACACAAGGTAAAACTATTTGTTTAACCTCTTTTGGAGATAATGTCCTAGTCAAAATTAAAGCTTTTCATAAATGTGAGACCTGAGAAAAATGACCCTGTGGGAGCTACAAAATGGCACTGTGAGATGTACCAAGGAATGTAAGACATGACCCCCTACCCTCAAGCCATTTTGTGACTCACTAGGAGGACAAAATATATACACCTGGGACAGAGAACAGTCTAAAGGGTGAGTTCATTTAGTGTCAGATGAACATCTGGGGAATGAGGACGAGAGCTGTTCACTGATGGGAGAGTCGTCCTGGACCAGTGCTATCTGCGACCACTCTTGGAGGAGGAGGGGCTTGGCCTGGGCCCTGGGCAAGAGGTATTTTTAATAAACTTTTTTTTTTTTTTTTTTGCGGTATGCGGGCCTCTCACTGTTGTGGCCTCTCCCGTTGCGGAGCACAGGCTCCGGACGCGCAGGCTCAGCAGCCATGGCTCATGGGCCCAGCCGCTCCGCGGCATGTGGGATCTTCCCAGACCGGGGCACGAACCCGTGTCCCCTGCATCGGCAGGCAGACTCTCAACCACTGCGCCACCAGGGAAGCCCTTTAATAAACTTTTAATTGTTCACTTCTGATTATGAAAATAATGCAGGTATTTTAAAAGTCTTTATGTTGTAAATAATGGGCAACTCAACCTAAATTTACTTGAAGAATTAACAGAATTTATTTACTCGTATGTGATTAAAGTCTAGAGATAGGGTGTGTTTTGACCCAGAGAGTCAATAGTGTCACTAGGGACAAGATTGCCTTCTTTCTCAGCTCTGCCTTCCAAGGTATCCACTTCATCCTAAGGCTTGTGGTTAAAGATGGCTGTCAGTCCTCCTAAGACAGGTGCTTCCTCATTCCCAGCAAGTGACAGAGTGCCCTCCATTGTCCCAGGATTCCAAGCAAAGGTCCAGACACTCACTCTGCTTGAAATGGCTCAGGTCATTTGCCCACCCCCACACCACCCCTGGGGCCACCAGGACCCAAACAAGCTGACTGGACCTGTCTCAGTTACAAACTCTGCCCTGGGCATGTTGGTAGGGGTAGGGAACACAGATCTGGTGTCTCTGGGCCACATGGATCCCCAAATGGAAATTAGGCACAGCTGGGATGGAGACAAGGCTGCTGCAATCATACATGTCCTTTATAATATGTTAATGGTAGAAATTTTAGGAAGTGCAGAGAATTGAAAAGAAAAGAAAAATCTTGTATAACCACAACACTCAGAGGTACTGAGCATTGATATTGTAACAGATTTCCTTCCAGTCTTTTTTCTGAAAGAGTTAACCCTGTGCTAAACATTCTACATGCATCATGTCATTTACCTTTAACATCACAACCCAAGAGGTAGGCACTATTATTATCTCCATTTTGCATATGAAAAAAGCAGGCTTGAAGGGAGGAGTTATATACTTTGTTCAAGGTCACACATGTAGTACTCGTTGAGTTTGTTTGAACTCAGCTTGTCTCTCTCTGGAACTCAAGCTTTTAATCATTATGTTGTCTTCTTTCATATGGAATTGGTATCACAGCACATGTGTAGTTTTTGTTATGATTTTCTTCACTTACTGTTACAGCATGAGCTGTTATAGTCCTTCAAGTGGTCATTTTTAACTAGTGACTTAGATCAGGTTTCCTAGGATGCAGACACTGAGATGGAGGTTTGTGTGTAGGAAGTTTATTGGGGAGCACACATTTGTGGGAGTGAGGGAAGCAGGATTGGCAGAAGGAGAAGATAAAAGCCACAGCCAATGCTATGGAGCTTCGCAGCTGGGATGGCCCTTCTGAGTTGTCCCATCTAGAGGCAAAGGGACTGGGTCTTTATACCCAGTAACCACCAGGAGGTGTACCATTGGGTGGGGCGGTTCTCTTGGGCTGAGGGCAATTCCTGGAGAGGGACTCAGCAGCTGGGACAAAAGGGGATCTACACAGAGCACCCCAGCATTTACTGGAGCAGGCAGTTTAGAGGGGAGACAGCATTCTTAGGAAGATACGGGAATCATTTGACTTCTCCTATTTCTCCTTAAAATACAACTGCTAGAAATATTTTTTCCAGCCAACGCTTCAAATAGTTCCTCTTCCCAAAAACTTAGGATGTGACTTCCTATTTCATACTAAAAAGAGGGCAGTGTGGTAGAGTAGGAAGTGCCCTAGGCATAGAGACAGGAGATCTGAGTATGAATCCTGGCTCCATCATTTACTAGCAGTGTGAACTTGAACATATGTTTTAACCTCTCTACACCTCATTTTCATCAGCTGGAGCAGGGTTTGTCAACTTCAGCACTACCGACATTTGGGGCACGATAATTCTTTGTTTGAAGGGAGGACTTTCCATTGTAGCATCATAGGGTGTTTAGCAGCATTGCAGGCCCCTACTCACTGGAGGCCAGTAGCACCCCCCCAACCCAACCCCAGTTGTGACCATCAGAAATGTCCCTAGACATTGGCAAATATCTCCTGGGGGTGGGTGAAAACTCCCTTTATTTTTAAAAAAATTTTTATTGGAGTATAGTTGATATTCAATGTTGTGTTACTTTCAGGTATACAGCAAAGTGAATGAGTTATACATACATACATACATATATATATATATATCTATTTTTTCCTTTTTTAACATCTTTATTGGAATATAATTGCTTTACAATGGTGTGTTAATTTCTGCTTTATAACAAGGTGAATCAGTTATACATATACATATATCCCCATATACCCTCCCTCTTGCATCCCCCTCCCTCCCACCCTCCCTATCCCACCCTTCTAGGTGGTCACAAAGCACTGAGCTGATCTCCCTGTGCTATGCAGCTGCTTCCCACTAGCTATCTATTTTACATTTGGTAGTGTATATATGTCCATGCCACTCTCTCACTTTGTCCCAACTTACACTTCCCCCTCCCTGTATCCTCAAGTCCAATCTCTAGGTCTGTGTCTTTATTCCTGTCCTGCCCCTAGGTTCTTCAGAACCTTTTGTTTTTTTTTTTTAGATGCTATATATATATATGTTAGCATACGGTATTTGTTTTTCCCTTTCTGACTTACTTCACTCTGTATGACAGTCTCTAGGTCCATCCACCTCACTACAAATAACTCAATTCCATTCCTTTTTATGGCTGAGTAATATTCCATTGTATATATGTGCCACATCTTCTTTATCCATTCATCTGTTGGTGTACATTTAGGTTATTTCCATGTCCTGCCTATTGTAAATAGAGCTGAAATGAACATTTTGGTACATGACTCTTTTTGAATTATGGTTTTCTCAGGGTATAAGCCCAGCAGTGGGATTGCTTGGTCATATGGTAGTTCTATTTTTAGTTTTTTAAGGAACCTCCATACTGTTCTCCATAGTGGCTGTATCAATTTACATTCCCACCAACAGTGCAAGAGGGTTCCCTTTTCTCCACACCCTCTCCAGCATTTATTGTTTGTAGATTTTTTGATAATGGCCATTCTGACTGGTGTGAGATGATATTTCATTGTGGTTTTGATTTGCATTTCTCTAATGATTAAGGATGTTGAGCATTCTTTGGTGTGTTTGTTGGCAATCTGTATATCTTCTTTGAAGAAATGTCTATTTAGGTCTTCTGTCCATTTTTGGATTGTTTATTTTTTTGATATTGAGCTGCATGAGCTGCTTGTATGTTTTGGAGATTAATCCTTCGTCAATTGCTTCACTTGCAAATATTTTCTCCCATCCTGAGGGTTGTCTTTTTGTCTTGTTTATGGTTTACTTTGCTGTGCAAAAGCTTCGAAGTTTCATTAGGTCCAATTTGTTTATTTTTGCTTTTATTTCCATTACTCTAGGAGGTGGGTCAAAAAGGATCTTGCTGTGATTTATGTCATAGAGTGTTCTGCCTATGCTTTCCTCTAAGAGTTTGATAGTTTCTGGCCTTACATTTAGGTCTTTAATCCATTTTGAGTTTATTTTTGTGCACAGTGTTAGGGAGTGTTCTAATTTCATTCTTTTACATGTAGCTGTCCAGTTTTCCCAGCAACACTTATTGAAGAGGCTGTCTTTTCTCCACTGTATATTCTTGGCCTCCTTTATCAAAGATAAGGTGACCATATGTGCGTGGGCTTATCTCTGAGCTTTCTATCCTGTTCCATTGATCTATATTTCTGTTTTTGTGCCAGTAGCACACTGTCTTGATTACTGTAGCTTTGTAGTATAGTCTGAAGTCAGGGAGCCTGATTCATCCAGCTCCATTTTTCTTGCTCAAGATTGCTTTGGCTATTCGGAGTCTTTTGTGTTTCCACACAAATTTTGAAATTGTTTGTTCTAGTTCTGTGAAAAATGCCAGTGGCAGTTTTATAGGGATTGCATTGAATCTGTAGATTGCTTTGGGTAGTAGAGTCATTTTCACAATATTGATCCTTCCAATCCAAGAATATGTATATCTCTCCATCTATTTGTATCATCTTTCATTTCCTTCATCAGTGTCTTATAATTTTCTGCATACAGGTCTTTTGTCTCCTTATGTAGGTTTCCTAGATATTTTATTCTTTTTGTTGCAATGGTAAATGAGAGTGTTTTCTTTCTTTCTTTTTTTTTTATTAGTTTCTGCTTTATAACAAAGTGAATCAGTCATACATATACATCTGTTCCCACATCCCTTCCCTCATGCATCTCCCTCCCTCCCACCCTCCCCATCCCACCCCTCCAGGAGGTCACAAAGCACTGAGCTGATCTCCCTGTGCTCTGCGGCTGCTTCCCACTATCTATCTACCTTACGTTTGGTAGTGTATACATGTCCATGCCTCTCTTTCGCTTTGTCACAGCTTACCCTTCCCCCTCCCCATATCCTCAAGTCCATTCTCAAGTAGGTCTGTGTCTTTATTCCCGTTTTACCCCTAGGTTCTTCATGACATTTTTTTTTAAATTCCGTATATATGTGTTAGCATACGGTATTTGTCTTTCTCTTTCTGACTTACTTCACTCTGTATGACAGACTCTAGGTCTATCCACCTCATTACAAATAGCTCAGTTTCATTTCTTTTTATGGCTGAGTAATATTCCATTGTATATATGTGCCACATCTTCTTTATCCATTCATCCAATGATGGACACTTAGGTTGTTTCCAGCTCTGGGCTATTGTGAATAGAGCTGCAATGAACATTTTGGTACATGTCTCTTTTTGAATTATGGTTTTCTCAGGGTATATGCCTAGTAGTGGGATTGCTGGGTCATATGGTAGTTCTATTTTTAGTTTTTTAAGGAACCTCCATACTGTCCTCCATAGTGGCTGTACCAATTCACATTCCCACCAGCAGTGCAAGAGTGTTCCCTTTTCTCCACACCCTCTCCAGCATTTATTGTTTCTAGATTTTTTGATGTTGGCCATTCTGGCTGGTGTGAGATGATATCTCATTGTAGTTTTGATTTGCATTTCTCTAATGATTAATGATGTTGAGCATTCTTTCATGTGTTTGTTGGCAGTCTGTATATCTTCTTTGGAGAAATGCCTATTTAAGTCTTCTGCCCATTTTTGGATTGGGTTGTTTGTTTTTTTGCTATTGAGCTGCATGAGCTGCTTATAAATTTTGGAGATTAATCCTTTGTCAGTTGCTTCATTTGCAAATATTTTCTCCCATTCTGAGGGTTCTCTTTAGGTCTTGTTTATGGTTTCCTTTGCTGTGCAAAAGCTTCTAAGTTTCATTAGGTCCCATTTGTTTATCTTTGTTTTTATTTCCATTTCTCTAGGAGGTGGATCCAAAAGGATCTTGCTGTGATTTATGTCATAGAGTATTCTACCTATGTTTTCCTCTAAGAGTTTGATAGTTTCTGGCCTTACATTTAAGTCTTTAATCCATTTTGAGCTTATTTTTGTGTATGGTGTTAGGGAATGATCTAATCTCAAACTTTTACATGTCCCTGTCCAGTTTTCCCAGCACCACTTATTGAAGAGGCTCTCCTTTCTCCACTGTACATTCCTGCCTCCTTTATCAAAGATAAGTTGGCCATATGTGCGTGGGTTTATCTCTGGGCTTTCTATCCTGATCCACTGATCTATCTTTCTGTTTTTATGCCAGTACCAGACTGTCTTAATTACTGTAGCTTTGTAGTATAGTCTGAAGTCAGGGAGCCTGATTCCTCCAGCTCCGTTTTTCGTTCTCAAGATTGCTTTGGCTATTCGGGGCCTTTTGTTTTTCCAAACAAATTTTGAAATTTTTTGTTCTAGTTCTGTGAAAAATGCCAGTGGTAGTTTGATAGGGATTGCATTGAATCTGTAGATTGCTTTGGGTAGTAAAGTCATTTTCACAATATTGATTCTTCCAATCCAGGAGCATGGTATATCTCTCCATCTATTTGTATCATCTTTAATTTCTTTCATCAGTGTCTTATAATTTTCTGCATACAGGTCTTTTGTCTCCTTAGGTAGGTTTATTCCTAGATATTTTATTCTTTTTGTTGCGATGGTAAATGGGAGTGTTTTCTTGATTTCATTTTCAGATTTTTCATCATTAGTGTACAGGAATGCCAGAGATTTCTGTACATTAATTTTGTATCCTGCTACTTTACCAAATTCATTGATTAGCTCGAGTAGTTTTTTGGTAGCATCTTTAGGATTCTCTATGTATAGTATCATGTCATCTGCAAACAGTGACAGCTTTACTTCTTCTTTTCCAATTTGGATTCCTTTTATTTCCTTTTCTTCTCTGATTGCTGTGGCTAAAACTTCCAAAACTATGTTGAATAAGAGTGGTGAGAGTGGGCAGCCTTGTCTTGTTCCTGATCTTAGTGGAAATGGTTTCAGTTTTTCACCATTGAGGACAATGTTGGCTGTGGGTTTGTCATATATGGCCTTTATTATGTTGAGGAAAGATCCCTCTATGCTTAGTTTCTGCAGGGTTTTTATCATAAATGGGTGTTGAATTTTGTCGAAAGCTTTCTCTGCATCTATTGAGATGATCATATGGTTTTTCTCCTTCAACTTGTTAATATGGTGTATCACATTGATTGATTTGCGTATATTGAAGAATCCTTGCATTCCTGGGATAAACCCCACTTGATCATGGTGTATGATCCTTTTAATGTGCTGTTGGATTCTGTTTGCTAGTATTTTGTTGAGGATTTTTGCATCTATGTTCATCAGTGATATGGGCCTGTAGTTTTCTTTCTTTGTGACATCCTTGTCTGGTTTTGGTATCAAGGTGATGGTGGCCTCGTAGAATGAGTTTGGGAGTGTTCCTTCCTCTGATATTGTTTGGAAGAGTTTGAGAAGGATGGGTGTTAGCTCTTCTCTAAATGTTTGATAGAATTCGCCTGTGAAGCCATCTGGTCCTGGGCTTTTGTTTGTTGGAAGATTTTTAATCACAGTTTCAATTTCAGTGCTTGTGATTGGTCTATTCATATTTTCTATTTCTTCCTGAGTCAGTCTTGGCAGGTTGTGCATTTCTAAGAATTTGTCCATTTCTTCCAGGTTGTCCATTTTATTGGCATAGAGTTGCTTATAGTAATCTCTCATGAACTTTTGTATTTCTGCAGTATCAGTTGTTACTTCTCCTTTTTCATTTCTAATTCTATTGATTTGAGTCTTCTCCCTTTTTTTCTTGGCAAGTCTGGCTAATGGTTTATCAATTTTGTTTATCTTCTCAAAGAACCTGCTTTTAGTTTTATTGATCTTTGCTATTGTTGCCTTCATTTCTTTTTCATTTATTTCTGATCTGATCTTTATGATTTCTTTCCTTCTGCCAACTTTGGGTTTTTTTATTCTTCTTTCTCTAATTGCTTTAGGTGTAAGGTTAGGTTATTTATTTGAGATGTTTCTTGTTTCTTAAGGTAGGATTGTATTGTTATAAACTTCCCTCTTAGAACTGCTTTTGCTGCATTCCATAGGTTTTGGGTCATTGTGTTTTCATTGTCATTTGTTTCTAGGTATTTTTTGATTTCCTGTTTGATTTTTTCAGTGATCTCTTGGTTATTAAGTAGTGTGTTGTTTAGCCTCCATGTGTTTGTGTATCTTACAGATAATTTCCTGTAATTGATATCTAGTCTAATAGCATTGTGGTCGGAAAAGATACTTGATACGATTTCAATTTTCTTAAATTTACCAAGGCTTGAATTGTGACCCAAGATATGATCTATCCTGGAGAATGTTCCATGAGCACTTGAGAAGAATATGTATTCTGTTGTTTTTGGATGGAATGACCTATAAATATCAATTAAGTCCATCTTGTTTAATGTATCATTTAAAGCTTGTGTTTCCTTATTTATTTTCATTTTGGATGATCTGTCCATTGGTGAAAGTGGGGTGTTAAAGTCCCCTACTATGGTTGTGTTATTGTTGATTTCACCTTTTATGGCTGTTAGTATTTGCCTTATGTATTGAGGTGCTCCCATGTTGGGTGCATAAATATTTACAATTGTTATATCTTCTTGTTGGATTGATCCCTTGATCATTATGTACTGTCCTTCTTTGTCTCTTGTATTAGTCTTTGTTTTAAAGTCTATTTTGTCTGATATGAGAATTACTACTCCAGATTTCTTTTGATTTCCATTTGCATGGAATATCTTTTTCCATCCCCTCACTTTCAATCTGTATGTGTCCCTAGGTCTGAAGTGGGTCTCTTGTACACAGCATATATACGGGTCTTGTTTTTGTATCCATTCAGTCAGTCTATGCCTTTTGGTTGGAGCATTTAATCCATTTACATTTAAGGTAATGATCGATATGTATGTTCTTATTACCATTTTCTTAATTGCTTTGTGTTTGTTATTGTAGGTCTTTTCCTTCTCTTGTGTTTCCTGCCTAGAAAAGTTCCTTTAGCATTTATTGTAAAGCTGGTTTGGTGGTGCTGAATTCTCTTAGCTTTTGCTTGTCTGTAAAGCTTTTAATTTCTCCATCAAATCTGAATGAGATCCTTGCTGCATAGAGTAATCTTGGTTGTAGGTTTTTCTCCTTCATCACTTTAAATATGTCCTGCCACTCCCTTCTGGCTTGCAGAGTTTCTGCTGAAAGATCAGCTGTTAACCTTATGGGGATTCCCTTATATGTTATTTGTTGCTTTTCCCTTGCTGCTTTTAATATTTGTTCTTTGTATTTAATTTTTGATTGTTTGATTAATATGTGTCTTGGCATGTTTCTCCTTGGGTTTATCCTGTATGGGACTCTCTGTGCTTTCAGGACTTGGTTAACTATTTCCTTTCCCATATTAGGAAGTTTTCAACTATAATCTCTTCAAATATTTTCTCAGACCCTTTCTTTTTCCCTTCTTCCTCTGGGACCCCTATAATTCGAATGCTGGTGCGTTTAATGTTTTCCCAGAGGTCGGAGACTGTCCTCAGTTCTTTTCATTCCTTTTTCTTTATTCTGCTCTGCAGTAGTTATTTCCACTATTTTATCTTCCAGGTCACTTATCTATTCTCCTGCCTCAGTTATTCTGCTATTGATCCCTTCTAGAGAATTTTTAATTTCATTTATTGTGTTGTTCATCATTGTTTGTTTGCTCTTTAGCTGTTCTAGGTCCTTGTTAAACGTTTCTTGTATTTTCTCCATTCTATTTCCAAGATTTTGGATATCTTTACTATCATTATTCTGAATTGCTTTCAGGTAGACTGCCTATTTCCTCTTCATTAGTTAGGTCTGGTGGGTTTTTGCCTTGCTCCTTCATCTGCTGTGTGTTTCTCTGTCTTCTCATTTTGCTTAACTTACTGTGTTTGGGGTCTCCTTTTCGCAGGCTGCATGTTCGTAGTTTCCGCTGTTTTTGGTGTCTGTCCCCAGTGGCTAAGGTTGGTTCAGTGGGTTGTGTAGGTTTCCTGGTGGAAGGGACTAGTGCCTGTGCTCTGGTGGATGAGGCTGGATCTTGTCTTTCTGGTGGGCAGGTCCAAGTCTGTTGGTGTGTTTTGGGGTGTCTGTGGCCTTATTATGATTTTAGGCAGCCTCTGTGCTAGTGGATGGGTTGTGTTCCTGTCTTGCTAGTTGTTTGGCATAGGGTGTCCTGCACTGTAGCTTGCTGGTCATTGAGTGGAGCTGGGTCTCGGCCTTGAGATGGAGATCTCTGGGAGATTTTCGCCATTTGATATTACATGGAGCTGGGAGGTCTCTTGTGGACCAGTGTCCTGAACTTGGTTCTCCCACCTCAGTGGCACAGCCCTTATGCCTGGCTGGAGCACCAAGAGCCTGTCCTCCACACGGCTCAGAATAAAAGGGAGGCAAAAAAGAAAGAAAGAAAGAAGAAGATAAAATAAAATAAAGTAAAATAAAATAAAATAAAGTTATTAAAATAAAAAATAAAAAATAATTATTAAGAAAAATAATTTTTTAAGTAATTAAAAAAAAAAGGACAGATAGAACCCTAGGATAAATGGTAAAAGCAAAACTATACAGACAAAATCACTCACAGAAGCATACACATACACACTCACAAAAAGAGAAAAAGTGAAAAAAAAAAAAATATATATATATCGTTGCTCCCAAAGTCCACCTCCGCAATTTGGGATGATTTGTTGTCTAGTCAGGTGTTTCACAGATGCAGGGTACATCAAGTTGATTGTGGAGTTTTAATCCGCTGCTCCTGAGGCTGCTGGGAGAGATTTCCCTTTCTCTTCTTTGTTCGCACAGCTCCTGGGGTTCAGCTTTGGATTTGGACCCGCCTCTGCATGTAGGTCGCCTGAGGGCATCTGTTCTTCGCTCAGACAGGATGGGGTTAAAGGAACCGCTGAATGGGGGCTCTGACTCACTCAGGCCAGGGGGGAGGGAGGGGCACGGATGCGGGGCGAGCCTGCGGCGGCAGAGGCCGGAGTGATGTTGCACCAGCCTGAGGCGCGCCGTGCGTTCTCCCGGGGAAGTTGTCCCTGGATCACGGGACCCTGGCAGTGGCAGGCTGCACAGGCTCCCGGGTGGGGAGGTGGGGATAGTGACCTGTGCTTGCACACAGGCTTCTTGGTGGCGGCAGCAGCAGCCTTAGCATCCCACGCCCGTCTCTGGGGTGCGCACTTTTAGCCGCGGCTCGCGCCCGTCTCTGGAGCTCCTTTAAGCCGTGCTCTTAATTCCCTTTCCTCCCACAACAGGAAACAAAGAGGCAAGAAAAAGTCTCTTGTCTCTTAGGCAGCTCCAGACATTTTCCCGGACTCCCTCCCGGGCTAGCCGTGGCGCACTAACCCCTTCAGGCTGTGTTCACGCCGCCAACCCCATCCTCTCCCTGCATTGGACCGAAGCCCGAGCCTGAGCTCCCAGCCCCGCCCGTCCCGGCGGGTGAGCAGACAAACCTCTCGGGCCGGTGAGTGCTGGTCAGCACCGATCCTCTGTGCGGGAATCTCTCTGATTTGCCCTCTGCACCCCTGTTGCTGTGCTCTCCTCCGTGACTCCGAAGCTTCCCCCCTCCGCCACCCGCAGTCTCCACCCGAGAAGGGCCTTCCTAGTGTGTGGAAACCTTTCCTCCTTCACAGCTCCCTCCCACTGGTGCAGGTCCTGTCCCTATTCTTTTGTCTCTGTTTATTCCTTTTTCTTTTGCCCTACCCAGGTACGTGGGGAGTTTCTTGCCTTTTGGGAGGTCTGAGGTCTTCTGCCAGCGTTCAGTAGGTGTTCTGTAGGAGTTGTTCCACATGTAGATGTATTTCTGATGTATTTGTGGGGAGGAAGGTGATCTCTGCGTCTTACTCTTCCGCCATCTTGAAACTCCTCCGATCTATATCCATTCTTTTTCAGATTCTTTTCCCTTATAGGTTATTACAGAATATTGAGTAGAATTCCCTGTGCTATACAGTAGGTCCTTGTTGATTATCTATTTTATATATAGTACTATATATATGTTTATCCCAATCTCCTAATTTATCACTTCCCTCCACATTTCCCCTTTTGGTAACCATGTTTGTTTCTAGATCTATGAGTCTGTTTCTGTTTTGTAAATAAGTTCATTTGTATTATTATTTTAGATTCCATATATAAGTAATATCATATGATATTTGTCTTTCTCTGTCTGGCTTACTTATGATAATCTATAGGTCCATCCATGTTCTGCAAATGGCATTATTTCGTTCGTTTTTATGGCTGAGTAATATTCCATTGCATATACCACATCTTCTTTATCCATTCATCTGTCAATGGACACTTAGGTTATTTCCATGTCTTGGCTATTGTAAATGGTGCTGCTATGAACATTGGGGTGCATGTATCTTTTCTAATTATGGTTTTCTCTGGATATATGCCCAGGAGTGGGATTGCTGGATCATATGGCAACTCTATATTTAGTTTTTTAAGGAACCTCCATAATGTTCTCCATAGTGGCTGCATCAATTTACATTCCCACCAACAGTGTAGGAGGGTTCCCTTTTCTCCACACCCTCTCCAGCATTTGTTTGTATATTTTTTTTATGAAAACTCCCCTTATTGAGAAACATTATCTGGAGTCTCAATGCTGTCTTCCTCGTAGAAGTGTTGGCAGAGTTAAACAAGATCACTGTGAATATTTAAATCCCAAACCATCAGTTACACATATCCATGTCTCTCCAACCCTGTCCCTTGTCCTCATCACTGCCCCTATATCAGGGCTGGTGGGAGCCACTTTGAGCCTAATCCATCATGCTTAGGCCATTATTACTCACTTGCTTATGTCTTGGTTCTTGGGCTGTTTTGTGGAGGTTTTCAAGGAGGTAAGGGGAATAGAAAGACCATGGGTCCTGGATGGGGCCCCTCAGGTCCATCATTTCCCAGCTGTGAGGATGTTGACAAGCAATGTCAGTCTCTAGGCTTCACCTTCCTCATAGTGTGCTGGGAGAATTATCTGACATACTCCCTGTGAAGCACCTGGCGTGTGGTAGGCTCTTCACTTTTCTCATCTTCCCAGTTGTACTGTCAACTCTTTGAGGGAAACTCTATTATTTCCTGCCTTTGTGCATGCACTCCAGTGCCCAGGATAGGGGCTCAATGAACTTGGCTTCATGAAGAGCGAATGGAGAGCAGGAGGTGGAACAGCTCCTTCAGGTGTCTCAGCCAGTTGGGAACATCTTTCCGCCACCCCCAGAAGGTCAAGTACTGAGTCATGGAGAGTCAGACAGCCTGAGAACCTCTCCTGTTTTCCACGCTTCCTATCTCTTTGATCTCAGGAATGTTACTTAAATTCCTCTGGGGCTCTGTTTTCCTCGGTTATAAAATGGCAATTGTAATAGTATTCTGTATTCGTTTCCTAGGGCTACTGTCACAAAGTATCACACACTGAGTGGCTTAACCCACAGAAATTTATTGTCCCACAGTTCTGGAGGCTAGAATTCCAGGTCAAGGTGTAGACAGTGTTGGTTCCTTCTGAGGGCTGTGAGGGAAACATCCGTTCCATGCCTCTCTCCTGGCTTCTGGTGGTTGATTGGCACTCTTTGGCATTTCTCAGCTTGCATCATCCCAATCTTCATCTTCATCTTCACATGGTGTTCTCCCTGTTTGTATGTCTATGTCCAAATTTCCCCTTTTAATAAGGGTAACAGACATATTGAATTAGGGGTCTACCCTTCTCCAGTATGGCTTCATCTTAATGTAACTAATTACATCTGCAACGACCTGTTTCCGAATAAGGACTAGGCTAGGATTTCAACAAATGACCTTTGGAGAGAACACAGTTCAACCCATAATACCGCCCCATGAGGTTATACTGAATATTCAATGTAAAATGCTACACGTAAAATACAAAGGCACCTGGCCCACTGTAAATACTCAACACATGTTAACTACTGTTATTATTATTGTTATTCATCAAACTTATAATTGGTGCCTTCTATGTGCCAGGCAGTGTGCTGGGTGGTAGAGACACTAAGGTGAATCAGGTAAGGTTTCTGACCCAAAGGATGCCCAGTCTAATGGAACCACAGACATAAATAAAGAATTACAATCCTGAGGGTCTTCACAGCTAGACCAGTTTCCTAGCTCACTAAGCCATTTGTACATCTAGTGGTATCTGGGGTCAAAATAAATATCTTGGGTGCCGTCAGAGAATGAACGAAGTTCATTGTTCAGAGGAAAGAAGTTTTCTCTTTTTACTGGCTTCTTTATATCTTTTTGGGAAGAAAATTTCCAAGTGTCATGGTCAAACACTACTCCAATTTCTTGTGAAAAGTTTAAGGTGACCTTTACCCTTCCTAATATGTCATTTTGATGAAGCCAAAATATTCTGAGATCCTCAAGAATGGCAGAAAAATAACTTGAAAAATGGGTCCCAGATTGGTAACTGAAGATAAGTTGGAGGGCAGTTCCTTCCTCAAGTGTTGCCATATATCTTACTTCATTGCATGTTGATAATGTATTAAAATTGAAATAAAAATAAAATATTGGGCTTCCCTGGTGGCGCAGTGGTTGAGAGTCTGCCTGCCAATGTGGGGCACACGGGTTCGTGCCCCAGTCCGGGAAGATCCCACATGCCGCGGAGTGGCTGGGCCTGTGAGCCATGGCCGCTGAGCCTGCGTGTCTGGAGCCTGTGCTCTGCAACGGGAGAGGCCACGGCAGTGAGAGGCCCACATACCGCAAAAAAATAAAATAAAATAAAATAAATAAAATAAAATAAAATATTATCTGTGCCATTAAACCTGACCAATTCTCACTTCACTAATCTCCAGACCCTGATTCTTGCTGAAAGATGGACCGTCTTAACCCACTCTTGGCAAAGATGTACAACAGAGAAGAGTTCTAAGAGGGGGAACCTTTATCTTTTTGAAAAAAAATATCCTGTCATCATTTAATATTTACGGAGCATGCACACTGTGTGAAGCGCTCCATCACATGATGTCTTTGCTGTACAATGTCAGAGAAGACATTGGTGACAGGGGAGATGTTAAATAGATTGGAGACTTCATGAGGACAGAGTTTTGGGGGCCAGTTCAGGCGGGACCTGGGTAATGGATGCTGTCCGCACACCCAAAGGGTCGACCCCTGGGAAGCATGGTCCCTAACCACAGACTTCCTGCCTTTGACCAACCAGCCTGGCAGCCCTCCAACCAGAGCTGCTCATTGAAGAGGGTCCAAAGGTGACGGGGGAGTCTGATCAGGGAAGAGTAACAGGACCCAAGAGTGAATGCCACCCTTAGATTGTGTAGAGTATCCATGATGGGTAAGAGGGCAGCGGTCCAGCTGGTGCCCTGCTCACCAAGCCGGCCCAAGTGGTTACCTCCTGCTCCCGCTTAGAGGAAGGGGACACAGCTTCCAAATTCACCCAAAGCACGTTATGGGCTGGTGGTCCCCTAGGGCAGAGGAGTAAGCTGTGACCTGGAACCAAAAGACCTACATTACAGTCTTAATTCTGCCACTCACTCATATCATAACTTTCCAAATCATGTCATTTCTCTGCGCCTCAGTTTCCTCCTCTATAAAATGGAGATAGTAAAGTCTGCCCTGCCTGCCTCACAGGGTTGAATTGAAAGTCAGTATTTAAAATTGGATGAGCGGAAATCCCCTTTCCTTTCTCCAGGGCACCTAGGGTCTTTATCTCATTGTTGTCTCATCATGATACCCGCCCCTGAAAAGGGATGGAGGGAACACGGTTCTGATCTCTCTTCTCCAGAGCCTCCTCAGGGGTTGTTGCTGTGGGTGTGGTGTCCTCTCCGTGACCATGTCCTTCATTCTGTCCCACCTCCCTGACCCCAGCTTGCACCTTGGATTAGACAGGATTTCACTCAGAGGCTCACCATGCATCTAAATGGGCAGGATATACCCATTTTACACGTTAACCACTCACTGTTCATTGATTAGTTTAGCAGTTTGTGCTGGAAATCCAGGCAGGGTGCTGAGGCCCCACCATCCTGAACCATGGCCACCCTGCTGCCCTGTGGACCAGCTGGTCTCGAGGCCCCAGCCCTGCAGCTGCCTGTGTGTGGACGAGACAGAAGCAGCTCCAGCCACACTGGGCTGGATGAGTCAGGTCTAGGTGCACATCTGCTGGGAGTTCCTGACCTTTCTGTGCCCAGGGAGGTTCTGATGATGTGTGTGTGAGTCACTGTAGATGACCCCGATGATTGCTGTGGTCAGTGGTGGGAAGCACATAGGAAGGCTGGAGGGATGGGCAGAGGGCACACGAGAAGTTCCCCAGCCAGAGAAGACAGGCAAGTGCATTCTGAGCAGAAGCAGGAGTGTGTGCAAAGATGCAGAGAGTGGGAAGGGACGTGGCATGTTCCTTGCAGCAGGGTGGGTGGTGCGGTTACGGGAGTGCTGGGAGACGGGGCGCAGAGGTCAAGCCAGCCTGGGAAGAGCCCGGAATGCCGTGCTAAGGAGCCTGAACTCATTCTGCAGGTGCTGAGGAAGGATCTTGGGCTTCTTCCAGCTGAAAAAAGACACGATCAGAGTTTTGTTTCCAAAAGACCATTCTGGTGGCAGTGTGGAGGGTAAAATTAGGGCGAGGGGAGGGGAGAACCTGGAAATAGAGACAGGAGGCTGTTGCATTAGTTCACTAAAGAGATGCTAAGAGCTCAAGTCAAGTACAGCAGGGGGACGGCAGAGTAGGAATGGAGTGGGGCTCTGCCCAGAAGTGGTCTAGAGTAGTGGTTAAGAACGTGGCTCCAGAGCCAGGCTGCCTGGCCTTGAATCTGCTGTTCACCAGCCTTGCGGACAATACGTCCCTTCTCGTGCCTCAGTATCTGCACATGTGAGGATGTTAATGTTAACTCCATCTCATATGATGTTAGAAGCCTTCAGAACACAGTTCCTGGCACAGACTCAAGCACTTTAAAAATGTTAGTTCTTAGGAGGAGACAAAATCGGCAGAGTTTGGCTCCTGGTTAGAAGTGGGGAAAGAGAGACTCCCAGTGCTTCCAATACCAATTCTACCCCCTCCCCTCACCCCCTCCTTTAGCTCCTGGGTGGATGCAGGCTACTGTACTGGTCAGGAGCTTACCTTCTGGAGTCAGGTTCACCTGCTCTTTATCTAACCTTGGGCAAGTTCCTTAATCCCCGGTCTTAGTCTCCACATCTGTAAAATGGGAAAAATACTAATACCTACCTCAAAAGACTCTTTGTGGATTAAATGGGATAATATGAGTAATAACCAACACACTGTGAGTGTTCAAAAAGACTATAATTATTATTTGTATTATTACTCATCAAAATAGGAAGTACAGGGGGGAAGTGGTGTTGGATGACAAGGGAGGGAAATACTGTTTGGCATAGTTTATGCAGGAAGCAGCCAGAACTGGGGAGGGGAACTCAGCTGAGATGGAGGAGGGCACCCTTGTATGAGGAAGAGTAAAAATGTTAAGCTTCCAGTGAAGGTCTGATCACCCTGTCCCTTGATGTGATTGAGACATATTTAGGAGAAAGAAGAATTCACAGGAAAGGGAAAATCAGGGAAGTGGCTTTATTCTGGCATAGCTGGGTTGAAATGTAAATCAAAATATTTATACTTATATCAAAATACAAATCACAGCTGGGTCAGAATATAAATTTTAAATATTTTTGGTGGAAAATTTTCTAAAATGTCACGTACTTCTCTACCACTTGACATTTAGCACATTTCTTTACTTATTCTTTCAACATATATTTATTGAGGGCTTAATACTAAGTTCTGTGCTAGCACTTTGGGAGACACAGGTATAAAACAGAAAAAGCCTCTGCCTTCCAGAAGCTTACTTCTAATTTTCAGTATCTTTAACTTTGGATAGAAAACATGCCTATATTTACACTTTTGGGTACTTTATTGTCTATCTCCTTAAATTAAAATTCTCAAGTGGGATTCTTTCCTGAAAGAGGATATACTTTAAACACTTTGGTTGTAGATTGACAAATAGAAAAGGAGACTTTAATTTTTTTAATTATATAAAACTTTCAGAAAACTGCAGATAATACACGTGTACCCACTACCCAGACTGAACAAATCTTAAAAGTTAGCCATATTTTCTTGAGATTTTTTTTTAAGTAAAAAAAGTTGATACAACTGAAACTTTGTTAACCTGCATATAAAACTATATATTTTTTAAAGCAGAACGTAAAGTTATTCGGTGTTGTTCTCCTCCTGACAAGGTTTTAGCAACTTTCCAACCGATTGAACTTCTCTAATTTTCTTTATCATTTATTATTATGTAGAGATTTTATTTCACTTTTATATAATAGTTTAGACTTCTGAAAAGTAAATTAATTAAATGTCCAATTTGTCTACTCCCTGCTGTTTCTTGCTTCCCACTCCTTTTGGATTTACTTTTCAGTGGGTCTATAGATGGTAAACTTTCTCAGAATATCATGACTAAGATGTTTTTGTTTCATACTCATTTTTGAAGGATGTTTAGCTAGGTATAAGATTCTAGATTCACCTTTTTTTCTCCCTCTAGCACTTTGAAGGTATTATTCCATTATGTTGCCATAGAGAAATCTGCTGTCAGCTTAGCTGTCATTGTTTGGAAGATAATCAGTCTCTTCTCTCTGGTAAATTTTAGGCTATTTAAAAAAATTTTTGGTTCTGTAGTTTCTTTATCATGAGTCTAGATGTAATACTTCAAGCACACTTTTAATCTGAGTGGGCAAGTCAAATGCAATCAAATTCCATTTCATTATTTGCAAGCACCTCATAGAGTCACTGTGAGAATTACATGAGATGATGAACTTGAAATATTTTGCAAATTTTGTAACAATGTGCCAATGGCATCTAATTTACAATTTAGGGTTATTTGGGAAAAACATTATTATTATTTGAGGAAGATACTTCAGAGAGAACAACCAGGTATTTCTCACCAATGAACAATATATTGGTTAAATGAATAATTAGACTTGGGGGCATATAATATGCACCAATCACTGGGAGTCTGATCCCCTATGGCAAATTTGGGGTCTTACTTATGTCATGTTCTAGGCACTCCAGAAATGGGTTCTGTCTGGTTGGGAATTTCCCTTTGGATTGGATGCTCTGTTTTCCCAGTCACACCCTTGTCCCCCCTCAGTTATGATTTGGAGCCTTTTCCGGTAAATATACCTCCATTCAACCCAGCCCTAAGGCCTCTGATCTCAGCTCTGCCTAGTTCTCAAACTGCACATTAACAGAGAAAATGTGACAGTAATTTGGGGAGGAAGAATAAAAATATATTAATGAACTGTTAAATGGTGTGAACGGATGCAAAAGGTAAAAACTCAGGATGGAAACGAAATACATACTCTCCCCCTACTCCCTCCCCATACACCCCTGGACAATGTTTATAAATCAAGCTTTCACCTAACACAGCCATAGCCGACTTCCTAAAGGAACATATCAAATTACACAAAAGGTCAGTGAATGTAAAATACTATACTGACTGTTATGGGATCACTTTTAATCTTCATCACCTAAAACATTGAAGAAAAAAATATATACTTAAGGTGGAGTAACTAATGAGCGTTTTTGGGTTATACTGCTGAAGTCAGGAGATATTTTTTTAATCCTAAATACTTGACCATTGCTGGAAATTCCATCCAATTATCCAAGTCATTTAGGGAATGAACATCCATCCTGAATTTTTTATGGACAGACAGCTTTAGGAGGGAGAAGAAAATGAAACAAACTCTGAAAGTATTTGTAAAGTTGTGCTGACCCAAAAGAAGGAAGGAAGAAAGAAAGAAAGAAAGAGGGGGGGGCGGGATGGTGGGAGGGAGGGAGGAAGGAAGGAAGGAAAAGAAGGAAGGAAGGAAGGAAACCCAGGATGGCTTTTTTTTCCCCCAATTCCTGCCGACTTTCTCATCTCTTCTAAGTTGTCGCGCCAGGTGGAGTCCGACACAAGGTGTCTAATCTAAGGCTACAAAAGAGGCTTAAGCAGATGTGACTCTCACAGCCGGATGTGCCAAGTCCAGGAAACGTGACGGGCTGAAAGACGTAGGTTTTTAGTAGTTATTTTTGAGAAGCAGTGAGAGGAAAACCACTTGGGGGAGGAGCAGGTATACTTTTAAGAAACGAAAAGTCCAATTTGGTTAGGCCACAGAACCAAAGATGACATAAGCCTGATGAGAAAGTCCTCCGAAATAGAAGGGCCTGGCTGTCAGCTCAGCCACCTGGCTCGCAGCTGCTTTCCGCGCACATAAATATTTGAGCAAGGGAAACGGCCTGCTCTGCCTTCTGGGGACGGCCCTCTCTCCTGCCGGTCTAATCTCACTGGCGTGGGGTGGGAGCGAGCAGCAGGGGGCGGCCCGGCCTTGCTGCAGGGCTCGGGCCCCAGGAGTTAGGGCGGGGTTAGCAGCTCCGCAGGATGCACCGCCCTCTCCCTTCCTCTCTTTTCTTTTCCCTCTCCCGCTTTCCCCCTCTTCTTTGGCCCGCTCTTCTTTTCTCTGCTTCCCTAGCTTTCCCGGGCAACTCATCTCTCACTCACTTTTTTCCTTTCCCTTTATCCGGGTTGCTCCTTATTTTTTCCTTGTCTCTGACGGCTTCCCAGATTTCATCGGGGCCTCGCTGTGGGCGCCGGGCATGTCGAGATGGAACAGGGCAAACAAGGCTCCTCTTCTCTTTGAGACCAGTTGGTTGGGGGGGGGGCACCCAGTCCCCACATTAGAACAGAAACTCTTGTGAGGGTGGGAATCTAGTCTCTCATTTGTCACCTCCTAGAACACTGCCTGACACGTAGCAGGTCGTCAGAGCAAATCTGTAGAAAGAACAGAGGTCATCTAGTCCTTTCCTAAGCCATGCTGGATTCGTCCTTCGGCCTTTGCTACCACCCACTGGCCAATTCCTCCTCCTTCTTCAGGTCTCAGGTCAAGGCTGCCTCCTCTCGGAAGCCTTCCCTGACTGCAGATCCTCCCATAACATCCTGCACACTTCTCCGTTACATGCTTCCGCCCTGCATCATATTGTCGGTTGGCATGGCTGACCTCCTGCCCCACCCCACCCTCACTCACACACACACACAAACTGGAACTCCCTTGGGCAGAGACTGAGGGCTCAATAAATGTTACTGAATAATTGGAGCCTTATGACATTTGAATATTTAATATCTTATGCCACATCCCTGGCCCTTCCTACTTTCTACCAACTCAGATCACACCCATCCTTCTGACCCAGATTATGAAGATTTCTTTGACACAGTACTATTTTTATCTATCTAATCAGCAAAGACAGAAAAGAATGAGAATTTTAAAAGCCTGGTTTGGTGAGGAAACTGATGTGAACAAATACTGGTAAAACGTTTTTGGACGGTGATTTGGCAAAGGCTATCAAAAGCCTTAAAATGCACCTAACTTTTTTTTCTTTTTTTTTTTTTTGCGGTATGTGGACCTCTCACTGTCGTGGCCTCTCCCGTTGCGGAGCACAGGCTCCGGACGCGCAGACTCAGTGGCCATGGCTCACGGGCCCAGCCGCTCTGCGGCATGTGGGATCCCCCCAGACCGGGGCACGAACCCGTCTCCCCTGCACCGGCAGGCGGACTCCCAACCACTGCGCCACCAGGGAAGCCGCACCTAACTTTTGACACAGCAATTCCACTTCTAAGAATATTTATATAGACATAATATAAAATGTGACCAAAGGTTTTTCCAATAAGGTGTTCACCGTAGTTAATGTTTATAATGTTAAGAAATTGGAAATCCACAATAAGTGATTAGTTGCATGAATACAGGCAAACCTGTAAAAAATCTTTTTAAAAAATTAAAAAATAGTTATTGACCTGACAAGATTTTGATGTTGTTATTGTTGTTGAATGAATCTGCATATATAATATGGTCTCATTTATATTTTAAAAAATATAAAATTTTATTTGCCTAGAAAAAAATCTGGAAAGGAATATAACCTAAGTAATAAGTGGATTTCTCAGGGTGATGGGATCATATGTGATTCTTATACTCTTTTTTTTTTTTTTCTGGCCACGAGGCTTGCAGGATCTTAGTTCCCCCAACCAGGGATTGAACCCCAGGGCCATGGCAGTGAAAAGGCTGAGTCCAAACCACTGGACCACCAGGGAACTCTCTATACTTTTTTCTTTTAAATCTGCATTTTCCCACTTTACTTTTCTTCAGTGAACCAGAATTACTCATGTACTGATTTTTTTAAGTTACTAAAAAATTGTCTGAATGCTTTTGTCTTCTTTGACTCTAGAAGTAAGCTATTCAAAGTCAAATAGACTTGAAAAATAAAAATTCCCATTTAGAGTAAGGAACATTTTAGATCTGAGATGTTCAAGGGAGAGCCTTATCCCCTAAGTCTTGCAGCCATGTGTGAGTCTAATTTCCCATTGCTCTGAAAGACTGTGACAGAGAATCATTACTCTTGAAATGGGTTTGTATAGTATAAAAAAGCAGGGTCTCCTCTCCACTTAGTGAGCATGTTAACATTTGTGGGAGTTCCCATGCACGCTCTGAGGGAGAGTCCTGTGACATCGCGTCTGCATTGTGTTGAGCTCAATCACTTGTAGAAAATGTGTAATGTAATAGGGATATTACACGGGGTGATATTATAGAAAATCCTAATTGGTACCAAAGTAATTCTTACTAGAGTGGACTATAAAACCTTCAGTGCCATTCTAACTAATCACCCCTGTGGCATTCTGAGCAAATGCAGGTTAATGGTGACGATCTTAATTTTTTTTATTAATTAAATTAAGTGTATAATCTGACAGTATAAACCCATTGTTGGCGTTCATCATGCTGATAATAAATGGCTTGAGTACTTGGCACCTTTGGCTTCACTGGAGCCCTGAACGCTTCCATCCACCACTCAGGATCTGAGAGAGATCTCCAAGTGACTCATTAGTACCCGGAGATAACAAATAATGAAGCAGTATGCCAGGGATTGGGGTGAGCAAACAGCAGGTGGGCTTATGGGCCTAGGAGAAACCTCCAAACTCAGGGACTGCAATGGCTCAGTCCTCTTCTCTCCTTCCCCTGTATCTTGGGTTTCTCTTTAGCAAATGATTTCTCATAATATTTAAAGGTAGGAAGGAGAAAGAATTCAGAAAAGTGAATGTGAAAATATAAGATGCTTAAACGCTTAAATGGCCAAAATGCCAGATTCATTCTCCCTGAGTTTTAGGGTTGGGAATAGGCCTTCATCATCCCTGTTTTCCCCACACCTTGCATTGCAACCAGCATAGCAGCATCTATACATCTTGATTTATTTTGCCAAGACATGACATGCTTAGACTTGCTTTTCCATAGTGTGTTCCCTGGAAGACAAACCTTGCCAGAGACATCCTAAATTGGAAACTGTGGAAAAATACGCTTGAGTAACTCTGCGTTTTACCCTTTCCTCTTGGAGATTTATGGTATATATTAGCATTTTGAAGGCAGTGATAAGTCCTTTAAAAAAGATTATATTAATATTGTCTAACCCAACAGTATCTAACCAAATTGTCTAACCAAACTTATTGGATCACAGAACTCTAATATCACCCCACACAGCACATTCAGCAACAGACTGCCTTAGATATCTGCTAGCTTGCTAATAGCCCAGTGAGCAGATGGAAATAACAATTTCCTGCTTCTTCTCAAATCCTGGCATAATAGAGATGAAATTTCCCTTGACTGTGACTAAATCCCTTAATAAAAACATAGAATTATAGGGCTTTAGACTTGGAAGGGACCGTGGACATCATTGCAGGAATTCACTTACTGCATCCATGATGGATACACTGCCATCTCTGCTTGGATGCTTCCAATGGCAGGGAGCTCAGCCACTCACAACACAGCCATTGAGTTATCCTCAAATTCCCTCTTCTGTTGAGCTAAAATCTTCTTTGAGGTTCTAGATTTTATCATAGGCTAATATAGAACAGTCCACTCTCTTATGTCTACATATCAGTTCTTATGCCCTCAGTTAACATATCAAAAATTATCAGTTTCTGCACTTCCAAGTATAATCAGAATAAAGAAAAGTGTGCTTGAATGGCTAGTGAGTGGTGGGGGGAAGAGAATAATCTTAGTAGTTGAGTTACAGAAATTAAATAATAGAAATCTCTTATTTGCAATTCATTAATTTCTAAAAACAAAAGTGCTTTTCATGAGTTTGGTGACTGTCTTAGTCAGTTCGGGCTGCTGTAACAAAGTACTCAAGACTGGGTGGCTTATAAACAACACAAATTTATTCCTCACAGTTCTGGAGGCTGGAAGTTGGAGATCAGGGTGCCAGCATTGTCGAGCTCTTCCAGGTTGCAAACTGCCAACTTCTTGTGTTCTCACATGATGAAAAGAAGGCAAGAGAGCCTCCTGGGGTCTCTCTTACAAGTACACTAAGCCCATTCATAAGGGCTCCACCATCATGACCTAATTGCCTCCAAAAGGCCCCACCTCCTAATACCATCACATTTGGGGTTAGGATTTCAACATATGAATTTCGGTGGGGGGGTGGACACAAACATTCAGTTCATTGTAGTGACAAAATATAACCTGAACTGATGTAAAATTATTTATAGTCTTTATTTATTCCACTTGGTGTGTTATGCATGCATTTGATTAAAGAAATATTAATGTGTTTCCTCAAAGTCCACAGGAAGTATTACACAATATACAGTATATGCACTACATTACCTTTCTAAAACCAGACAGAGTCAAAATTCTGAAACACATCTGGCTCCAAGGATTTTGGACAAGGAGGTATGACATCCTTTTCTTAGTACCTTCTGTGTGCTCAACACTGTTAATTAACCTATATTAGTTTCTTTTTACCTCACAGTTCTGTGGGGTAAAGTACTATCATCCTCCATCTTACAGATGAAGAGAGTCATCTAGTTTGGCAGACATTTTTCTTTTCTTATTGCCTATTTGATGTTTGCCAAGAAAGCCAGTTCTCCTATCATGTACTAATTGATAAAAAAAAAATTAAGTCTAATTTGGGACAGGTTCTAATTTGGGACAGTGGTCAATGCCAGGAGAACCCCAATCAGAGAAGGGGGGTCTGTGAGGCCCAGTGATGCAAGAAGAGCCCTCAGAGGAATCCCTGTCAGGCCTCCATCTGAAAGGTAGTTAATGGATTCATAATGTTCGTAGTTCTTCAACTGTTCTTTTCCCACTTAACTCTTCAAAAACTTTAATGTGACTGGGAAAGCCATAGACACCGTTTGCAGAGAAAACTATTCTGAGTGTTGAATTAATTTATGTCAAGGCCTGGGTTTAGCCTCTGGGATATAAGTTTGGATTATCAGCCATCCAAAAATCTACCCCATTTGTTCTTTCCCTATGCTTGAAATGACCATTCAATACCCTGACAATGACAAGTATTTGTTATCATCAGGATATTGAAAATAATGACTAAGATAGAAATATTACAAATCCCCTGTAAGGGTCAACCTAATAAGCCATTATAAACTTAACTTAAATAATCAAGTGAGCTAGTCAGGCATTTAGCCTGGTCCAGAGGGAACTGGACATAGAATAGACCAGATTTGATGAGGAATGAAAGAAAAGAATCACGGGGAAGGTCTGAAGCATGGATGCTTCCAGGAAAGATCCACACAGGATGTTACAATGGGAGGATCGGGGCCCAGATCAGTGCCTTCGACTAGTGAATGAAGGAGGCATAAAAGGGAAAAAAAGGCAGGAGAAGGGGGAGTCTGGTATCCCCCAAATTCAGTATCACCTACATCAGCTATTTCCATAAGGATAGTTGAATCACAATGTTTTAGAACACTCACCAGATCACATCATTCACCAGCTAGTGTCCAGGAGCTGGAATGGATGCTGGCGTTACAGAACCAGGGAAAGGAGAAAAGGGAGCATGAAACAGCATGTGTTAAGAACTTCCAGTCTCAGCCCACACCAGCGTTCCCTTTGCTGACTGTGTTGCAGCCACACTTCTGCATGTGCTGTACCCTCAGCTGGGAAAGCTACCTTCTCCCACTCTCTGCTAAGGGAATTCAGACTCCTCTGTATGCTCAGCATAAATGTCAATCCCCAGAGAGTCCTTCCCTTTCCACACCTACCCCTCAACTCTAAGTTATATTCCACTGTTCTCTGGGGTTTTTTTTCCCTTCAGAACACTCACTACAATTTGTAAGTATATATTTATTTCTTTATTTATTAATGTCTGCATACTCCCTGTGAGTACCCACTAAGAGCAAGTTCTTAACAAAAATCTGTTCAATGAATCATTGTCAGGCACTGTGCTCTCTGTTTCAGACATGGTAGCTTTATTTTTTATTTTTTTATTTTTTTTTTGATACGCGGGCCTCTCACTGTTGTGGCCTCTCCCATTGCAGAGCACAGGCTCCGGACGCGCAGGCTCAGCGGCCATGGCTCATGGGCCCAGCCGCTCCGCGGCATGTGGGATCTTCCCGGACCAGGGCACGAACCCGCATCCCCTGCATCGGCAGGCGGACTCTCAATCACTGCGCCACCAGGGAAGCCCTCAGACATGGTAGCTTTTTAAATCTTCATAATAACCCTCTGCATTAGTTTTTACAGATGACATTAAGGAGGCTTACAGCTCCAAGGGGCTCATTTTCATACTCTGGAATTGTGCAATGCACACCCTGCACAGTCGTATGTAGCAACCCTGCTCAGCAGCCCCTTGTTCTAAACCATTTAGGAATGGTATTATCTCCAAAGGAAGAGTATATCTCTGCTTTTCCCACCTTTCTGACAACCACGGCTTAGAGGGGTTAATAATAAACAGAAAGTCCAATTTGCTTCTCCCATCACATCAGTCCTGGAGCTAAAACCCTGGTGCCTTGAAAGCCCCAAGAAAAGACTCTTCTGTTTGTATATCATGTTAATAATTAATTGATTGGTTAATCAATTAACTATAACTTCTGTAAGGTTTGTCCTGTTCTCCTTTGTGCCCTCCATGTGTCCTGGTCAGGGTCAGTGGGCCTGTGCTCATAAGCATTATGCTGACCTGAAAGACTCCAAAGGAAGGACCATTTGGAAACATGTACAGGATCAATGCTTTTTAATGCTTTGCAATTTTATGAGGAAGCTGCTCATTTTATACCTGTTGAGAGTAGTTTTCTTAAAGTACTGACTGAGCATTGACTGAAAATATACAGCAATTCCCGGTTATACCAACATGGGTAAGTTAAGGTCCTGCCTGCAAGGAGCTCTCAGTCAACTGTGACAACAGGAAAGACAAGGAAGACTTCTTGGAAGAGGAGGGTCATGGGGACAGGAGAGGGGGAAGGAGGGGAGGCCATGAGAAGTATCCTAGGCAGAGGGTAGAGGCTGTGGGAGGGGCTCTGTGATTTCAGAAACGGAGTAAAAGCAGAAGCCCAGGCTAGAGAAGAAATGGTGCTCCCTTTTACCTGGGTACTTAAAAAAGAGCCTCTGGGTTGTAATATTTTATAAGATACTGCGAAGACACTGGTATTAAAAAATTTCACCTGAGATGTAGACCAATTTACTCTTCTTGCTGCTTTGGTTCCACAGCCCTCAACCCTAACCCTCACCAGCTCTAATGTTAACCAATTCCTTTGCTAGATGAAGGACAAAGGCCAGTTTTCAAGAAATGCCAAATATTCCATTCCCATCAGGCTTTAAAAATGTTTCTTATACTCCAACACTGTAAACACCAGTTGAGTTATCCATAAGGCTTCCCAGCTAAGATCAGTTGTTCCTGGCCCTAGCTGTTCATCACTTGTGGTGCTTTGTAAAAACACACATGCTCAATCTCCTGAAGTTGAACTTAGGTATACCCTAAACACATCAATTTCTCTCCTAGGGAAATACCCATGAGAAATGTAAAATCTGCCAAAAGACATAGAAGAATTTCATGGCAGCACTATTTGTAATAGTTCACAAGGGACCACCCAAGTGCCCAGCCACAGTTGCATGAATAAATAAACTGCAGCATATTCATACAGTGGAATAGTAGACAGCACCAAAAAGGGATGACCTTATACTACACACAGCATCATGGATGAATCTCATAAACACAAAGTAGAGCAAAATAAGCCAGATTCTAAAGAACACATACTGCATGATTCCATTTTGGTTTTATACTAAAAATCAAGAAAAAGTAATGCGTGTGTTAGAAATCAGGATAGTGGTTATGCTTTGGAAGGGGACAGACTAGAAGGGGACACAAGGGCTGTTGGGGGACTTCTTACATGACTTCATTACATGACTGTGTTCACTGTAAAAAGTCATCAAGCTGTGTATGTATGATCTGTACACCTTTCTGTATCATGTTTTATTTCCATAAGATATTTTTAAAAGATACATCTACCTAAATTTCACCCTTATTTATTCTGATTCAGTAGATCTGGGGGAAGGTCCAATTATCAGTATTTTTTTAAAGCTCCACAGATGATTCTAATGCACATCCAGATTCAGGAACCAGTGACTAGGATCACCTAGTCTAGCTTTCCCTTGTTTGCATATTAAAAGAGTTTACTCATTGTTTTTCTTTTCTTTTTTTCCCCCCTACAAATAGGAGTAAAATAACCACCACAATCATGTGCACCCAGATGTTTCCATGCTACTGAAATGCATGAAGGTTGAAAGGCATTCCTTCCACTTCTCCAGGTCAGTTGCTCATTAGCAAAAGTATTTGTACTCTGGGGTTTCAAGAATCCCTCACAGAATCTATTTATTCAATCAGCCAACAAGGATTTATTGAACACCCATAATAATAAAAGCAAACAATTGCTAACCCTTATTAATCACTTCCTTGGGCCAGGCATGATCTTATGTCCTTTGCATATGGTCTTTAATTTAAATAATATAGTAAATAACTAAATTAAATAATTTAAGTAATAATTAAATTAAACAATATAGTAAAGGAGTTAAGTGCACAGACTCAGGAGCCAGGCTACCAGTGTTGAAACTCTAGCTTCAGCTAACTCAGCGGTGTGACTGGGAAAGTTACTTTGCCTGTCTGTGACTCAGTTTCCTCATCTGTAAATGGGGAATAAAAATAATACTAATTCCTGAAACCAGGGTGAGGAGTAAATGATGTTTGGCACCTGTAAATACTACTTACTATATACAACAAATGCTACATAGGCATTAGCTCTTATTTTTCACAAAAGTCCTATGAAATAGCTACTATAATAATGCTAAATTCGTACATGAGGAAACCACACTTAGAGAGGTTCCATGACTGGTCCAAATTCACACAGCTAATAAATAGCATAATCAAGATTCCAAGCCGAGTTGCTTGACCTCAATGCTCAGATATTTTGCTATCACGCTCTCTCTTTTTCACTGACATATTTCTCTCTCAGTTGTGTTTTTGTGGACACAGGGATTACATATCTGAAGAGAAGCCTCTTTTAAAGAGATCTTTCAAGAGCTGGAAAGTCGGAGTATTTCAAGAGCCAGCTCAAAATGACAAGACATGCCTCCTGCAAGTGAGGAAGGGAGCCCTTCCTCATTAAGTTTCATTTTCCAAAGAAGAATGAATTTGGGTAACCTTTCTCCCTCCCTGAAGTTAAAAATACCTTTTAAAAATGAGTTTGTCATGTCTTGTTGCATAACACTGAGCAGTATTTATAGAATGTGGAAATGAATGTGAAAACTTGTATTTTGATGCATGGCATATTTGAAGTGGTGTTTTCATTAATATCTCTGACTTGAATTTTTCCTTCCAAGTTATTGGAGTGTTTATTAAACTTTTACAGTATTTTTTCTGTCTCAGAATGGGGAACAGAAAGATAGAAACTGGGAAGAAGCACATTTTTAGACACTAACATTGTCAATGACTGAAAAATCAATTGCATATATTTTACCTGTCAGCCTGAGATCTGCCTTTCCCTAACTGAGAGTATGGGGTACTTTGTCCCCTACTATTGAATACTATTAATTAGAGAGTTAAAATTTGTGGTTTTCTTGAGTTAATTTTAAATAAAATGCTTCATTGAAACAATATCTCAGTAAAAAATTTAGGTACCAGCAGTTAATGGAAAAAACTGTGATTTTTTTTACCTAAGATTTGTATTACATTGATTCCCAAATAATGAGGTTGGCAAACCTATTATGAATCTCTCTCCCCACATGAATAAAAGTGCTGCTATCATTCTGTTGGTTTTTAAAGGATGGCTGCAACTACCCTGAAATGTATTTCCAAGTTTTGTCAAGTACTAAGGTGACTGATTTTATTTCTTTTATTAGATACTTAAGTTTCCCTTTCTTTTTTGTATATTGCTTAAAAACAAATCTGCTTTTACAGGCCTCCTGCCACCTAAAAGGCTCCTTGTTCAGCACAGAGAAGATTTCTTGCTGATTAGATTCTCCCCATTCTTCTCTTTAAGCAAACACTAAAAGCTTTCAGCAGCTGCCCAAGATACCACCTTAAAACCCCTTAAGGCAGTTTGAAACGCCTCCAAAAAAGCATGACATTCAATCAAAGTTCAGTAAGGAAAGTTTTAATGAATAAACTTAGTAAATTAGAAAGCACTGCAGCAGGGTGATTAACTCTCATTTGTGCATTAGTGTTGAAATTAATTAAAATGTTTAAACCATAGGAGGCTGGTTACCTTGTCAGGACCTGGCTCTGCCCTCAGAGTCAGTCTGGATCCAGGAGTGATTCATCTTACACAGATGAGAGAGGGTTAAAAAGAAAAGAACAGTCAGGACAAATGTGTTTTCAATGGTGCTTAACAGCAGGGAGACCATTGAGACTTCAGAGCAATGCTACTGGAGTGTGACATCATAATACGGTATGTACATGTGGAGTGGAGTGAAAAGGGTTTTGCACACACAGGCCTTTCCTCCCTTTTGGATTGGGTGCCACGTATATTAATTTCTCTGCCAGGTGGAATGCTGCAGTCTGCTCTCTTCAAGACCACTCACAAATTAGCTGTTTCCCTGACTCTTTTTAAACCTGCTTGCCACCGTTAATATTCACCCTTGGGAGTCCCCCGCAGTGCAGAGATGGGAAAATGTGGGCTTGGTGCCCTGGTGGATTTTCCTAAGATCAACTCCATAGGATGTATGAAAATATAATTGCCTCAAACTCTCAGACACACAACAATGGATTTATTATTCAACTCCCTTGACAATGTGCAGAGCAGAAACTATCTTTTCAAGAAACACAAAATATTCCATTCCCATTAGGTTTTTAAATATCTTATAAGCTCAATTTCTTTCCAGAACTATGGGTCTGTGGATCTTCTTATAGAAACCCATCACTGTGTAGCTGTTTAACAAATCTGTGCCTGCTTAAAATTATAAATGACAGCATATTTCATAAAGAGAAAAGTCCTTTTTGACAGGAAAACAATCTCAGCTGGTTCTCCTTGGATAACAAATGGGCTTGTGTCAGGCCTGGCCCCATAGCTGTTTCCAAAAAGTGTAGAAATGGACTGCTATTTCTAGTGCAGGGGTCCAAATTAAGAGGTGTGCAGAAATTAGTGACTTCCTGCAAATCCGAATTATTTCCACCTGAAGAAAACTGTCATGATTTGCTATGGATCTACATTCATAACTTTAAAAACTGTCTGTCTTCCTTATTTTTTGCTCTAAAGATTTCTTGTCAGACACAATGTCAGAGGTCATTGTCAGAGTGTCCCTTTGGTACCCATTAACTATAACCAGCAAACTTGTTCACTATTGATCCACTATGTATAAGTACCTATTATGGTGGCTATAAAAGGTAGCTTCGCATCTTTCTAAACAGATAATTCATAAAGGCCAAGTGGTCATGGCTTGTGATATATTATTCTTTCACTGTAACTGTGACTGAATGAAAGAGAGAGAGGAAGAGGAGGGGGAATGAAGGGTCACACGTATTAGACTAGAGAGGTAGAAAGTTGTGTGTCAATCAGACACATTAACATCCATATAACTAATAAAAGATATTAATAATATTTGTTCATGACCTCATTATTGATTCATTCTACTCAGAAGCCGAAGCTCTTAGAGAGAGCGCAGGCAGAGTTGATTTTTTACCACCAAAGTTCAGGTGAGGTTGACTTTAAAATGGAAGTCAACTAAAGACAGTAAAATATACTCTGGCAGCAACACCCTGGGCCCTGGGATTGATACATTTTGCAGGTAATGCATCATTTGGGGGCAAAGAAAATGTTCGGGAACAGAAACCTCAAATATGAAGTGTTAAGGATCTGCCAGGCTGGTGGGTTCAGAACATCCCCGTGTTCATTGGGGATCATTTGATTCATCATCTTTGCTGTTTCGTATTGAACATTCAGCAAACACTGCAGAGACCATTGCTGATGTTCCCACGTTCCCATCCTGAAGGAAAGCATCTCATTAGGAGAACAATCAGGATCTAATGAGTAAGCCTTGCTCACAAGTTAACTGACATTGGGCTCATTTAATGCCATTTACAGTCTTCTACCCACTGGAGAACCTGGAGGTGGTGTGCTTTCTCAAGACTACAGTTTGGAGGAAAGTAAATTGAGATAAATCATGGTGAGATGAGATAGTTAAAATGTCATGCTCCATAAGTTTGAATGCATCCTTCAAGTTCTGAACAGTAAAATGCAACTGAACACTGAAACAAGGGAAACAAAGAAAAAGCAGATAACTAACAATACAAATCCTCCTTCTTTGACAAGGATGCTTCATGGGGGGAACCAGACAGCACCTTTTCAGAACCATCCCTGAACAAACACCCAGGGACGTGCATGCACACAGCCACACTCCCTTCTGATTTTACTTTCCTTTTACTATTTTACATATTATGGTTAAGGGGATGATGCATCAAAATTACAAGGTTTCAGAGACAAGCCATAAACCACTAGCTGTATTTCTGCTGACAGATGTTAGCCGAGGGAAAGTCCCTTGGCTGGCTAGGCAAATTACAGATTGTCCCCAGTAAGTGTGGGGACAATGCTGCTAATGAGGATGTGTTTGAGAGTCAGAATAGGCCCTCTTAGCTTCAAGAAAGGGCTGAAGAAAGGTTCAGGGTGGCATGGGCGGATGTGGGAGCTGTGGAACTGCTTCTCTGATTTCTCCTTACAGAGCCCCATTCATTTCAAGTATCTACTGACTCTAAAACTCTTGAAGTTAAAACATCCTAAAGAAACCCAAGGATGACCTATTTCCTGGAAGCAACCAATTTAAGTTAATAATCTGACCCTGGGAAAAG
>NC_138978.1:57256383-57263168 GCF_964341445.2 Mesoplodon mirus | reverse complement strand
CCTTAATAATATTCACGTGTCATGTTAGTGGTCTCTACGGACATCTCTATTCTTCATAATAATTCTTATTTTTATTTAATGTTTTGAGATGTAAAAAGTGACTACTGTTACAATATGTGACCTCTGTGAGGTTTAAAACCTACTGAATCAGATGAGATATGAAAGTGTCAATATAATGCATGACTTAAAGCTATGTTTTTTAAACTTTAATAAGAAATGTCTGACTCTTAGATCACTGTTTCTAAAGCCTGGCAGACAGAAACATGTCTCTAAAGGGGTCTAATCCATATAGCAAGCAGAGATCCAGCAGGGAGAAATAGTGCCTTTCCCCCTTTATCTCATGCAAACCTGAACCTTTAATTTACTGTGAATACACTTCAGCTCAGCAACATTTTAATAACTATAACTCATCTCATTTTTTTCCCCAAAGATTACTCAGGTATTGTGGTGATTGGCGGAATGCAGAGATAAACAAATCATGGTCTTTGTCCTCAGGAGGCTTACAGTCTTATGAGATGACAGATGTGTGTATGCACTCAAGCAGCCAATGAAGTGGCTTAGACAGCATCCATTGCCTTCTTCCTCCTTCCTGGCAGAACTCCATCTTTATTCAGGTACCCACCCCTCCTCTACATAAGCTATGCGACTTAGGGGAAGCTGATTCATAGTGGGCTAAGCCAATCATGGGACTCCTACACACATACTTGTCTGTGATTCGCTCAGGTATCCTAGCTTCAGCCAATAGTATTCCACATTCCCTGGGTGGTGGTAAATTGGTCCAAGGATGCGCATGCGACCTAAATTGACCTCATCATACCAAAGGGAAGGACAACCAAGGAGAAGATTCTCTCTCTTCCCCTCTAGCTGTATTGCCCCAACTGCTGTTAGCAGCCCTCTTAGCTGCCTTTGGGGAAGTTAGCCTGAGGATGAAGTTAATGGCAGATCTGAGAAAATTACAGGGAACCAAAGAATAAACACTGATTGAATCACATCTGAAGCCCACCATACTTACAAATGGCCTTTATGTGAGATAGGTTTACTATTTCCTTTTTGTTTATTCTCATTTGAGTAGAGATTTATGTCCTATGCAGCCCGCAAACTTCCTGTCACCCATATCATTACAGCCCAGAGTGATGGTCCCCCTGGTTTTCTATGGGAGTCTTCAGAGGAGCACAGAGGATGGACACAATCATGCTGGTGGCAACTTGCCAGAGAGGGGATGGCTGAGCTGAGTTTTGAAGGTTGAATAGGCGTTAGCTAGACAGATATAGAAGGGAAGGGGGTTGTACAAAGAACAAGTGAACAGAGGTGTGTCAGTGCCTTTAAGGGTGTTGAGAGACTTGTACGACCAACAGGCATGAAGCATGGGAGGACGTTGAAGAGAGCATGGGAGGATGTTCTGGTAGATGAGACAGAGGAGGTAGGCAAGGGCCAGATCATGAAGGGTCTTGCACTCCATGTGAATGTGGATTTTCTAGTGAAGGTAATTGGGAGCCATCGAAGGATGTTAAGCTCCAAAGTGACATGATTGGTTTTGCATTTTAGACACATCGCTGGTGGCCAGTGTGGTTGGTGATTTGGAAAGGACAGCTCTGGGAATGGGCAGATCAGTTCAAGAGTCTCTGTTTTGCTGGAACTCTCAGGCATCCTTTCCTGGCAGGAGGCAACATAGGTCCTTTCTGGATGATTCAGGGAAGGTATCTGTGAAGACTGGTACAGAGCCATCACTGCTCCTCAAAATCTGTAAAAAGATTCAGGTCAGTGAACATTTGCTGAGTGCTAAGACTCAGAACACTGCACAGCAGCAGGGAAAGAGCCCCTTACTTACTGTGTGGCCTTAAGCTAGCTGCTTCACCTATCTGAGATGCCATTTCCTTATCTATAAAATGAGGATCCTATGCCTACCTTTCACTGTTTGGGTCGGTTAAATAACACTTATAAGCATTTAGCACTAGAGACTAGATTAATGACCCACTGGCTGACTAGGTGACTAGATGACGTGAATAAAAAGTTTTCCCCATTTATACTAAATATGTGGTGCTAGATTTGAAAATGGCAGGCCCAGTACTTTGGGAGAAGTTACCACGAGATGAGCAAGTGATCTACGCTACCTTCTGGAGTAAGTTTAATTCCTGTGGAATTCTTTTAAGTGAGGGTGGATCTGCCCTCAGGGATTGCAGAAGATCCTGCTCAGTCATTAATTAAAACAACATGCTTCAGAGCCCTGCGAATGTGTACCTTCCCATTCCTGGGGCTCAAAAGGAAGTGACGCTGTAAATTGCTTTGGAAAGAATTGATTTGGGGTTTTGCATATTACCCACAAAGGATTCGAGAGACTAGGTTTTAGCCCAAGTGCAGAGGATGCTGACCAGCTGGTTTGTACAACCTACAGGCAAGGTAACCCTGCTCCTTTCCACGATGTGGACCTTTGGCCCCCCCCCCCCCACATTGATGGTGATTATTCAGGTGTGGTAAGGCAGAAGGAAAGGCTGAGGTGAGGCAGTGGGTAGCTGATGTCAACCTGCAGACATTTTCACTTCACCCAAAAACTTGGAGGTACAAAGTGCAATCATTTGGAGCTTTGTCATTAGAGACATTTGGGTTTGAGTTCTGACTTGCTCACTTACTAGCTGTGTGACCTTGGGCAAGTGACCTAACCTCTCTGAGCTGCAGTTTTTCTTCATTTGTAAAAATGGGATATGCCTACCCCAACCCTATAAAGTGGGAGTACACCTGCTCCTAGAATTGTTATGAGGGTTAAATAAAACAAATATGAAAAATATGTATTCAGCATGGTATATGACATATGGCTAATAAACAGAAGCTATTATTATTTTTATTTGTAATGGACATCTGTTATTTTTTGTCTATCCATCAAATAGTTGCCCTTCCTATCAGCACTCTGATTTCCTTTAGGGGAATTACCTTTCCTGATTAGGCATAGTCTTGGTACCCTCTAGTGTGCTGTCATTTTAGAAGTTGAGGGGGTCCTGGAGGGTCTGCCCACCCCATCTTTCCTTCCATCAACTAGTAAAACCCTGTGGTGAGCATGTGACTTGAGCTCAGCCAATCAGAATCTCTCTCCTGGGATTTTTTTTTTTTTTTTTTTTTTTTTTTGCGGTACGCGGGCCTCTCACTGTTGTGGCCTCTCCCGTTGTGGAGCACAGGCTCCGGACGCGCAGGCTCAGCGGCCATGGCGCATGGGCCTAGCTGCTCCGCGGCATGTGGGATCTTCCCGGACCGGGGCACGAACCCGTGTCCCCTGCATTGGCAGGAGGACTCTCAACCACCGCGAAACCAGGGAAGCCCCGTCCTGGGATTTTTTTAATCATAGTGAAACAAAGGTAGAAGAAACAGTGGGGCAGTGCCCAAAAAACACTGCCTTCCCTCCCCTCCTGTTGGTGGCCTGTAAATCATTTACAGAAATGATTAATTTCTGTAAAGTTTCCTTTTGCTTAAGCTGCCAGAATTTATTTCTGTTGCTTACAACCAAAGAATTTAAACATCATTACTTCCTGTCTTTAGGAAACAAGTGATTCCCTTCACAGCCTGCTTCATCCCAGTGTAAACCCCACCATTGCCCTACAGAGAATGTTCCCTAAACACAACCCAAATTTTATAGCTTCATGCATATCTTCAAGATGTTCTTTCTTCTTGGATGCCCATATTCATCTCCCGTTCTCCAAAAGCAAACTCTTAACTCATACTTCAAGCCCTGGTTCAAATGTCACTTACTTTGGGAAGTCTTCAGTGACTGTTCTGACCCAGCAGTACAAACGTAGTTAAGCCCCTCCACCTTTTTCATGCTTTCCTTGAGACATTTACTACATTTGCCATGTTGTATTACAGTTAGGTTATTTGCCGCCATCTAGATCGTGTGGTCTTTGGGAATGGGAACCAAGCCTTAGGCTTGTTCAGCTTTGTGTCTCTAGAATCTACCTGGTCCAGAGCAAGAATGTTTTTGTGGAATGAAAGGCATTTCTTACAAATAAACGAACTACGCAATTTGGTGGACAAGCATTTATATTGGGGTCATGTCTAGATAACTTCGGAACAGTAGGCCAATTCTGCGGGCCACCCAGTTCTCCCAGTAGTGGTGGACAAATCCGTCCTTGTCTCAGTTATGCAAACTGACAATCTGGAGTGAGCCAAAATTTTTAAGATCATGGTCTCAGTCATGCAAACGGACAATCTGGAGTGAGCCAAAATTTTTAAGATCATTGCCTCAGTCTATACTTTGAGAGTTACACAAGGAATCATAACAGGAATTACTAAGACATATGGCTCTGACCACACACCAAACACCAAACAAACAGTAACTCATTTGATCCTCATAATACCCCTATAAAGTACATGCTGCTATTTATCCCATTTCACAGATGAGGAAACTGAGGCACCATGAGGTCAAGTTACCTGCCCACGGTTATATGGCTAACAAGTAAGAGAGCTGAGTTTCCTACCTAGGCTGTCCTCTTCATATGACTCTGACTCCTCTGGAGTCACTGAGGAATGAGCAGCCTCTCTGCTCATTCTGTCAGCACTCAGCCCTGTTTCACAACTTGGGGGTTAGAAGCAGGACAGGGGTGGCCATGTGTGGGGATCTGTCTCCTTTGTAAGAAGCATTGACCATGAGTGCAGAGCACAGACACAAAGGAGCTGAATATTTAGCTAAGCTCCAGTGGGGTAGTGATGAAGAGGGAGGGGAATCCTTCAGGGATATGTGAAAATACTAAGAGACCCGGAGATAACCCTTGTGCCAGCAGTAGTCACATTAGCCTTGGCTAAATTCACTGAGCTGGGTAGTTCAATGCTTAGGTTTTTAAGTCAAAGAGTCCTGAATGTGAGGCCTGGCTCTGCTGTGTGACCTTGTGTGACTCAGTTTCCTCATCTGTAAAATGAAGCATGATAAAAGTCTCCATGTCATAGGATAGTTTTGGAAATTACTTGATATATGTGGCATCTACTATGTGGTTATATTATATACATTTTAATACAAAGTTACTGCTTGTTATGGGAGATTTAGTGACCAGTGGCACTTTGGGTCTTTTAGGGAACAATGGGAGAAAAAGTAGGAGTGAGAAGAGAGTTTCCCAACCACTTTGTCAGGGAGAACATAGCCCTTGAGAATGAATGCCACTGCCTCCAAGTCCCACGGGCCACCCAGTTCTCCACAGGATTCCACTGGGTTAAGCACAAGATAGGGTGTGTGGTTTTCATGCCCAGTTATCAGGGCTGATGTCTCTGTAGGATTATTCTGTATGAGCAAACCCAACATCCTTTTTAGTAGTTTTTTCCCTTTCAAATTTCCAAAGGGGAGAAAAAACCTTCAATGATGACTTTGGTCAAAAAAAGCTTATTTTATTCCGAGTGCCTTCTTCCAAAGAGCTAATGATATTTCTCATAAATCCTGAGCATTCCATTTGCTGTGACAGCCAGCACTTGGGGAAAGTTAGCATCAGCCTTATCTGCAAGGAAGAGAAGTTAGGCATGATTTGCCCAGAGCCTGACAGAGCGCATGTGCCCTAGACCCTGGGATTGGGGGAAGAAAGGGTCCAACTCACCAGTCCATTTAAGCTTCCAACTTTGCAGATTCCGGATTCAGAAACTAAAAGTCTTCAAATAGTTCCCACAGAAACCACACTTTTTCCTCAAAGCTCTCCATGAGTTGCAGACCAAACAAACACATACAAATAAAGTGCATTTGTGTAATGTAAGAAATATATTATCTTAATGCATCTGTCTCAGCTTTTAATTATCATAGTTTACATGACTCACAATTAGACCCATTGTCCGAGAGATCTTGGGGTTGAAAATTGAGGTGGAAGTGAGTATAAGCATATGAACACATTACTGAACTCCAGGTGTCCCAGGCACACTTCAAACATGGCAATAAGCCCTCTCTATGTAGGATTTGATAGGATGCAAATAAATCTGTTGCTGTCCTCTCTCTATTCTATTAGTGCTGACATGTGAATGATATACTAAATAAAATTCTCAAAAGGCAAATCCCACAGCACGTGAGGACCTCTTGGGACTGTGTGTAGGTGTTGTCATTCCACGGCTGGTATCAGTGTGAACTCCCACCACTGGGATATGGAACAATTTGTAATGTAACAATTAACAGAAATATTGACTTAAGTATGCACTCGGCAGGGGGCTGGTAACCCCAGGAATCAGCAGAAGGAACAGTACCGTGCCATGTACAGTATCCCAAGGAATTCAGAAGCAATTCAAATGACTAAAGAGCACGATGTGCCTTGAGAAGCAACCCCTGCCCTCCTTTATGTGACTCCTGGTTGAAGTTAAAAATGACACTTTCTCCTCTACCCAGCTTTTGAGCTACACTGAAGGGATGGGCTCTATAAAATCACAATCTCTAAAAGGCAAGGAACTACAGGGCTTCCAGTTTCTTAATTTTGCAGATTCTAATTAGGAAAATGTTCCACCCACCGGTCCTTCTCCTGAGGGTGCGAGGGAGACCAGAGGCATCACAAAGCCACATTTTGCATAGCCTGGATGATTGTAAAGCTCCCTATCCGCCACCCCTCACCAACCCAAAAACCCCATCAGCTTACGTCCCACGCCCCATCTCAGTTCTCATATACTTTCATCTTGCTCTCAGGATCCCCTAAAGTAAATAAGATGTCCACCCAGATAATGGAAACCCCACCAGCTCTCAGTCAGTGCCTTTTCATGCCAATTTAACACATTTTATACAGTCATCGTAGCTGCATCAATGAGTGCAGTAGGAGACGCCAATAGGGCTCCGCAGACATCAGCCGAGC
>NC_138978.1:57163883-57251383 GCF_964341445.2 Mesoplodon mirus | reverse complement strand
AGAGAGGTCAAAAGAATCTACTTCCCAGGGTTGTTTTAAGGATAAAGCAAAATGACACAAGAACATGCTCAGCTTTGGGCCTCGTAACCAGTAAGAGGTCAGTAAAGGGCAACTTCTCACGTGAAAGGAAATTGCTGAAACTCATGAAGAAGATGCCTGCTTGGATCCCGAGCTGCACCCCGAGCCAGACCCCAGGTGGGACTCTGTGTAGCCTGGCCCTCCTTGCCTGCTGGAGGACAGTCCTCATCAGAGAGCAGTGCAGAGGAAGTGTGCTCCCATATATATTAATGAGACGAAAGAACGTTAAGACCCCAACATAATCTGTTTATACATTATACATTTCTCTTGTTATTATTCAGCATTGATTGAGTACCCTCAATTCTGTAAGCTTTTTATCGAATGTTCCAACAACTCTCAATTACCTGCAGTCTGGAGGAGCAGGTATGGGAAGAAATAAGTGAAATCAGAGAAAAGGGCTATAGTGCATATTACAGACCTGAGAATGAACACCAAAACCTTATCTTGGCTTAGCTGTTGGCAAGGAGCAAGAAGGCATCCTTGGAGGCTAAGCTTTCAGTTCCATGAGGGCAAGGATCATGCAAACCACTTCACAGCTGCTTTGCCACTGCCTAGCACAATGCCTAGCCCATAAACATTTGTTGAATGAATTTGTTGAAAGGAACGAATCATGTTAAAAACAGCAAACGCTTTTTTTTCTGTGTTATGTGTCAGGAGCTATCGAAGAGCTTTACACATCTTGATTTTATTTAATTCTCGTAACAATCTTATGAGCTAGATAGGTACTATTATAACCTCCATTCTCCAGAGGAAAGAACTAAAGTTCACAGAGATTAAGTAACTGGCTCAAGTTTGCACAGCTAGTGAGAGCCAGGTCAGGAGCCAAACCCTGGCAGCGTGGCTCCAGAGTCTCATGGGCTCTCCCTGTTAGGACTAGAAGCAGTGGGACCCAGGTGCCTGCCTCTAGCCACCCGGTCACACTTCCTAGCTTTAAAAGTCTTGCTTCTTCATTCATCAGTGCCAGCCCCGATCTCAGATGGACCCTTGGACCCACCTCAAAGTTACCTGCAGGCAACCCGCTGTCTGCATCAGTGGGCTGTTCTCCTGACTTGGCCAGACTCCCAACTTTCCTCCTCCCTTTCCAGCTGTTGATGTCCCACCTCGACCCTCCCCTTCATCTGATGGATTGTCCATCCTCAGTCTGAGGCTTCTCTGCTCACCCCAAAATGCTCCAGACTACTCCAGAACTATCATCTTGATATCTTTACAGCTGTTTCTGGAATGTCAGATCTTATACTTCTGTTCGTTATCTCTGTTCCTCAACATAATTCAACCAGGGGGTATTGTCAGCCCATTTTAGAGATGGGCATGATGAGGTCGCCTGCTGGGGGTCAATGCTGGTGAGTGGTGGAGCCTGGGTCCAGAACTGGTGGGCCCAACCCCCAGATCCGTGCTCCTTCCCCTATTCTGCATAGTTGACCCCACTTCCAAACTCACCTACTGTGAAAAGCCCTACCCCCAAATGATGAGGCAGCCAAAGCTTGGGGTGGGGAGGGCATGGTAGGAGAGGCCTCATTGCTCCCCAGCGGGGCTCAGTCAGGGAGCATTTGGGGGGAATATCTGTCTCCTGGGCCCATAGTCAGCCACAAGGGCAAAGACCTAGGACAGGCAAGAAATCCGTGCCGCACTCTGATATTAAAAAGGAGGGAGTAAGAGCCAAGTGATCATTCTAAGCCTGTATATTAAATGTATTTTCCCTTTGTAAAAAAAAAAAAAAAAAAAAAACTGCAAAAGTTATGTTTCTACATAAAGGCAGCCTGTGTTTCATAGCTATTCTAATTTATGGGTCGTACATTCCTGTGATTGTCTTGAACTGAAGAGCCAAGTAAATAATCACGGAGAGCCACAGGTAAATCACTTGGAGGTGAACCGAGCCTGTCCAGGGCCTCCAGAAATGGCAAAAACATTATTTCCTAATTTTGCAGATTTCTTCATCTGAGCCCAGAAAACGCCTTCTCTTGTTGGCTTTGAGGTTTGACGCTTTTTTCCACTTACATCCTGAAGAGACAGCGGCAAGGTGAAACGTGAGAAGTGTTTAAAGCATTTTCAAAGATTCCACGTCTAATTTTCCTTCTCAATTTCAAAGAAAGAATGCCGTTCACCTCACTTCCACAGGTATTTATCCCGCTACCAAATGGGAGCTGGAAATGGGAGGCGGTGGGGAGGAGTCCGGAGTGGGGAGACATGGGCCACAGCTGCACGCAGCTTGGGACCTAGTTGATTTTTTTTTAATTTTGGTAAAATATACATAACAAAGTTACCATTTTAATTATTTCCAAGTGTACAATTCAGTGGCATTAAGTGCATTCACACTGTTGTGTGACCAACAACCACTATCCATCTGCGGAACTTTTTCCTCTCCCAAACTGAAACTCCGTTTCCATTAAACAATGACTCTTCATCCCCTCCTCCCCCCAGCCCCCGCCACCACCATTCTACTTTCTGTCTCTATGAATTTGACTATGCTAGGTATCTCACATAAGTGGAATCCTGTAGTATCTGACCTTTGGGGATTGGCTTAGCATAGTGTCTTCCAGGTCCATCCATGTCATAGCAACTGTGACCCAGCTGATTTTAAGAAGGGGAACACTGAACCAATGGAAATACTAGTTCTTATGTAAGTCAACCAGAGGGGCATCAACCAGAGGGACAAATGCATATTCACAGTCATTTGTGGTTGTTTTAAGGAAATCCAAGCCTAAGCTGCCACAATAAATCCAACACATTTATTGAGTTAACACTCTAGGCAAGGTCCACGGGGTAAATGAAGCAGCAGAAGATGCTCCTTCTCAAGGAGCTTATATCCAGCACAGGAGACTGGGGTGCAGAATCAAATCCAGATGTTAGCTGGTAAGTTAACTTCAGAGTACAAATAAACAGGTAAACAAGACTTTCGCCAGAGAGGTCATTTCAGACAGACATGACTGGGGAAGAGGTAGATTTTAGGGTGACCTTGAAGGATAGGTAGAGTTTAGTACAAAAGGAATGGGGCTGGAGAGAGAAGACATTGCAGACCAGCACGGAGTGAAAGCATGTCCGACGGCCGACTGTGTCTGTCTTATTCACTGTTTGATCCCCAGTGCCTGGTACCACAAGTGTGTGTCCCAGGAATGAAAGAATGAATGAATGCAGAGCCCAGAGGTGGAAAAGCCCAGGGTGAGTTAGGGAAACAGTGAGTAGACAGTCTCGCTTGAGTAGAGGGTCCTTCAGGGGAGCTAAGGTTAAAAAGGAAATGTTGGTAGAGATCAGAATATAGAAAACTTTGACTGTCAGACTAAGGAACTAGAACTTTATCCTGAGGGAAATAGGGAGGCATTGAAGGTGGTTGACCAGGGGAGCTCAGAGTGATTATTTCACTAATTCTGATCATAAGTGTCATCAAAGCACAAGTACCCCCTGAGAAGCTTAAAGTGGCAACAGATGGGTGAATGTCAATAGAGTGTAAGTGTCTTCGTTGGACTTATGCAGACTGGGTAACGTCTCATGTAGAAGTAGCATTTTTTGGAAGCATTTTAAAGTGACAGAAGGTAGAGGAAGCTGGCAGCTTCCTCTGAAAGATGCTAGTAAGGACAACATTCCAGTAATCAAATACAAAAATGACAATTTAGCTGTTGAGATCAAGAGGAAAAATGCAGATCTTGAGGCCATGGTAAGAGAGGATTACAAATTTTAGGGATCTTGATATTCCCTCAGGAGACGCAGAAGCCAGAGACCATGACAAAAGGCAGGACTCAGTGACTGGCCAGCAAGGGAAGTTTTAAAGGAAAAGAAGAGAAGAGTGTGCCTTATAGAGTGTGAGGTTGGGATGAGGTGCCAAGCTTCCATATTCAAAAGAGAAGCAGAGCTTCAGGATGAAATCGCCGGGGAGATGTGAAATCTGCAGCAAGGCATAGTCATGAGGTCATGAGAACATAAGAATTATGGAGAGGAGAGCAGAGGACAGAAGATGGAAAGGGAAGAGAGAGAAGGGGAGGAGAGGAGAGGGGAGGAGAGAAAAGTAGGGGAGATGGAAGGGGAGGAGGAGACTGACTTTATGTTTAACAGGAAGTTACTCTAACTGGTTTAAACCAAAAAGGTCACAGGTTTGTTTTATGGAATCCAAGAGGACAGGCAAGATTGAGAGAAGAATGGAACCAGGAACTGGAGAGCTGTCCAGAACCAGCAACGACTGTCTCTGTCCCTTCCAAGGCCACCTGCACGCTCCTCTCTGCCCCTCCTCTCCACTGCTTTATTCTTCGTTCTCTCCTCTATCCAGATAGCTGTCCCCACAGCCACCAAGATGACTTATCCCCAGTTCAAAAGACCTGCAGAAACGAACTAGTGGCCCTGAATCCATTTCCAAATATCTGGGGAAGAAAATACGATTGGCATCTTCATGCAGGGTTCTACCAAGTTCCATCAGCTATGGGCCAGGACGGTGGAGCCACTCAGCGTAAACAAGGCTCCTGAGTGCAACTTCTGTGGCTGGGAGGGCAGCTTTGTAAGGTGGGTGTCAGGCTGGGCAGATTCCACGGAAGATCTAGACTACACTGAATCGATCAGGAACCACGAAACCCTGTTAGGTAGAAAGGCCTGAAGAATCCCAGGCTGTTTCAGTCTAAAGAAGCAAAGGCCTCAGCAGCCATGAGAACAGCCTGCCAGTCACTGAAGAGGTGCCTGCAGACTTGTTCATGGTTCTGTAGGTGACAAGTTGGCTGATTCCAGTAGAAAGAGAAGCCTTCCATCAGTGAGAGCTGTCCCCCTGCGGTGGGCTCTTCTGTGAGTGAGGAAGCTTCCACAGGTATAAGGGGTTGAGCAGTCCAGGAATGTCCTAAAATTGGATGCTAACTTGTGAGAGGAAGGGAGGGAGGACTTATATGTAGATTTTTCTAGGGAGTGGTTTCAACCAAGGGAACCATAGCCAAGAAGAGGGTGAAAATCTATGATTTAAAGAGCAGTGATTTGGGCTTCCCTGGTGGCGCAGTGGTTGAGAGTCCGCGTGCTGATGCAGGGGACACGGGTTCGTGCCCCGGTCCGGGAAGATCCCACATGCCGTGGAGCGGCTGGGCCCGTGAGCCATGGCCACTGAGCCTGCGCGTCCAGAGCCTGTGCTCCGCAACGGGAGAGGCCACAACAGTGAGAGGCCCGCGTACCGCAAAAAAAAAAATAATAATAATAAAAAAAATAAAGAGCAGTGATTTGAGGCAGTTTACAATAACAGTGAAATAGAGAAATGGAGATGCAAGTGGGAGATAGAACTAGAAAAAGGAGAAATCAAATATATTAAAAAACCAGTAGGGTCTATCTAGCTGCTATGGTTAAACTTCAAGTTTGATTTTGAGCTTCCTAGTAGCCAGAGAAACCTGTTACCATTTGTATGACCAGAAGAAGCAGCAGTTCCTCAAGACATAGGAAGTATTTCTAACAGAGATTTCTTAAAGGAATTTCTCAATAAGCAAAAATATCACAAAAGTAAGTATAATAATGAGGAGTAATAATAATATAAGTAAATATAATAATAATGAGGAGTATTATCTGTTCAAAATTACTTGGTGGCAGGCACCAAGCTACGTTATAATTAGTTCATTCAATCCTGACAGTACTCCATTGGGTAGTCACTATTATTAAGCTCAAGTGACTGGTGAGGAAAATGAAGCACAGAGGGGCCAAGAGACTTGCCCACATTCTCACAGCTGGTAGGAATGGTAGCGAAGGCACTGCCAGACTCTAGGGCCATACTCTTAGCTGCTGCAAATAACACTACTCTTTAAAAAGAAGAGAAAAGGTGAGAAGGGAGTGAGAAAAATATCAACCATTACCAGTATTCTCAAGTAGCTTTCAAGTAGCTAGTTGGGAAGAAAGACATACACAAATAAAAAGTTAAAAGTAATACATCATTACCATTTTTGAGAACCTACAATGGGTCAGGCTTTATTTCAGATGCTTCATATATGTTATCTCTTGATTTTCCAAATAACCATGAGAAGTATGTGTTAGTATCCTGGTCCTTTGTATTTAGGAGACTAGTTCTAACTGGGTCAAGTCCAGAATTCTTTGTCTGGCTTTCAAAGTCCTGCATAATTTAGTCTTTGTGTATCTTACACAGTTTCCCACGACTGCCCTAAAGGAGGCAGACACATACCAAATGAAAAAGCATGGAATCCCAGACTCTGCCATTTTCTTGCTGTGGGACTTTGAGTGAGTTCTTTAACCCATCTGAGCTTCAGTTTCCTCATCTGTTAAAGAGGGAGAAAGATAACTATTTTCAAGGTTTTTAAAAGAACAGAAGTTTTAAGGATAAGAAAGTATCATCCAGGGAATCATAGGGCAATCTGAGGGAGGGAGGGGCTGGGGCTGGGGAGCTGAGGGAATGATCTATCTGTTCATTTCATCCAGTCAACATTTGCTGAGCCTGGACATGCTTGCTTCTGTGTTTGGTACCAGAGGTCCAAAAATGAATGGGATGTGTCGACCCTTGAGGAACTTACAGTCTACTGGGGGAGGAGAGGAAGGGGCACATTTAAATAGTGATGGCACCATGCATAGTGATGAAGATCTGGAACAGATTTGCAGAAAAATAAATTTAAGAAAGAGAGAGAGAGAGGGAGAGGTTCTGGGTCAAGAAGGTGATGTAGGAAGATTCTGAACTCAGCTCCTCCCATGGACACATAAAATCTACAGCTATTTATGGAACAATTTCCTCTGGAAAAAAAAAAAAAAAAAACCCTGGGCTTCCCTGGTGGTGCAGTGGTTGAGAGTCCACCTGCCGATGCAGGGGACACGGGTTCATGCCCCGGTCCGGGAAGATCCCACATGCCGCGGAGCGGCTGTGCCCGTGAGCCATGGCCACTGAGCCTGCGCGTCCAGAGCCTGTGCTCTGCAACGGGAGAGGCCACAACAGTGAGAGGCCCGCGTACCGCAAAAAGAAAAAAAAAAAAACCCTAAAAACTGGCAGAGTAAGCCCTTCACACTGGGCAAATGTGAAGTAAACCACATTGAAGTGGCTGGGAAAGGCTGAGACAATCTCACCATAAACCCCACCTCCAGCACACAATCGGGAGCTTCTCCCTGAGGAACGAAGGGTTCATACCCCACATCGGGCACTTCAGCTTTAAGACCGGCACCTGAGAGACGAGCTCTCAAAGCATCTGGCTTTGAAGACCAATGAAGCTCACACACACGAGACCTGCAGGGCTGTGGCAAACTGAGGAACATCTCCTAAAGGGTCCATGTCCAGACTTACCTATCCCAGGGCTAATCCAGAAGCAGCTCTTTGAAATTACCCAGACTTTATGTGAAAGAGACTCATTTCTTCATTTTAAAGCATTGGTCTAAGGGACAGGGGCCTGCTGGGATACTCTCCGGGGAGGGAGGCTGATGGGCACCATCTTCCTGCTCTCCCTCTGCTTTGCTAAGGCCAGCAGGCACCATCTTATTTTTTTCTTCCTTTCCCGCAGGTGCCATCTTTATGCTGCAGCTGACAAGCTCCATCTTCCACAGGATCCCTCTGCCTTGCTCCTTTTCTTCTTTTTTTCTTTTCTTTTCCTTTTCCTTTTATTCCCCCCTTTTTTGCTAAGTGCCATCTTTGCGCTCCTCTCTGCCTTGCTCCAGCCACTAGGTGCCATCTTCACCCTCTATCATGCTCCAGAGTGCCAATATCTCTGGGGGGGGGGGGCTTCTATATATCTGGTGCCCTGGGTTTTACATCTGGCTTTTGCAGCTGCCACCCAGGGAATGTTCTTTGATTGTTTGGCTCTGGAGTCCAGGGAGGCTTGTGTTCCGGGGTCCCATGGAACTGTAACAATTGGAGAGACAGTTCTTGGCAGACTACCACTCCCAGAGCACTGCACAGATAGCAGACTGAGACACACCCTTCGTTTTTCTGAGAAAGAGGCCGATTTGCTTATCCAGGAGCTTTGGCCTGAGGACCACTTATAGGAGCCTATGGAGGGGCTCTCAAGGAATGGAGGCTGGTGAAGGTGAATACAGTTTTTGTGCTCTCCCTCTGCCTCACTCCAGCTCCCCCGTTTCTTACAGATAGGAGCTTATGTCCTTCTCTTGTGCCCTGATTTTTTGGCAGCTGCCTGGGGACCCTCTATATTTCCTGGCTCTGGTGGTCAGCAGGGCTTATGCTCACAGGTCCCATTGGACTGTAACTAATAGAGAAAGTGTTCTTAAACTGGTACTGCCCCCAGGGTACAGCAAGAAGCAATAGACCCAGGAGCTCAATCTTTCTGGAAAGAGGTCTACTAGCTCATCACCATTGTTGCAGCTTGAGGGGCAGGCTTCCAATTAAACACAAATCTAAGGGTTGACTGTAAACCTTTCCTGAGACCTAGGAGGGTAGGCACTGTCTTTATGCTCTCCCTTTGCTGCACTTCAGAGTGCCAGCTTTTCTCAGGGGAGAGCACTTATTTGTGTCTGGTGCCCCAGTTTTTACATCTCATGTCCTGGTTTTTGCAGCTTCTGCCCAGATGATATCTCTTGATTGCCTGGTCCTGATAGCCAAGGGGGCTTGCATTGCATTGCTGGGTCCTGTGAAACTGCAACAATCAGAGACAGTGCTTGGTAGATTACCACCCTCAGAACACTCCACAGACAGATGATTGAAACACACCCCCAGCTTTTCTGTGAGAGAGATCTACTTGCTAGTCCTGGAGATTTGGCCATAGAAGCAGGCTTCGGGTTTGGCACACATCTAGTGGCTATGGAGATGCTCTCAGGGAACATAGGCCAGATGATACCATCTTAGCGCTCTCCCTCTGCCTTGCTACATCTCACTGATATCTCCCAGAAAAGAGTTTGTACACTCATCTGGAGCCCTGATTTTTGCAACTGCTGCCCAGAAGACACCTATAGATCCCTTGGCTCTGGGAGCCAGAAGCACTTATGCTTACAGTCCCACAGAACTCTATATAATTGCACTCTCTACAACTGCTGCTTGAGGGTCTGGCTTCTAATCAGCCTGAATCTAGGTGCTGACTGAGATCTCCCCCTTTGGGACACTGGTCTTGGTACACCTTCAACAACTGGGAGCTATTAAAAATAAAAAGAGTTGCTTGGACAATCACAAAGATTGTCCAAGAGCTAGAGCAGAATTGAACAATAAGTAAGGTTCATCTCCTACACAAAACCAATCCTTCTACACTGGGAGAAGTGGCTATTTCATCTAATGCACAAGAAAACAAAGCAGAGTCAAGAAAAATGAACAAACAGAGGCATATATTCCAAATGAAAGAATAAGATAAAATATCGGGGGGAATAAAGCATTAATGAAATGGAGGTAAGTAATTTACTTGATAAAGAATTCAAAGTAATGGTCATAAAGATGCTCACCAAACTCAGTGAGGAAACAAATGAGGAAAAAATGTAAGGCAGAAAGAGGAAACAAAGAGGAAAAAAATGTAAAAAGTTCCACACAGAAATCACAGAATAAAGAATACTATAACTGGACTGAAAAATACACTAAAGTGATTCAACTGCAGACTAGATGAAGAAGACAAAAGTATCAGTGACCTCAAAGACAGGGTAGAGTAATTCACCCAATCAGAGCAACAGAACAATGAAAAAAAGTGAAGCTAGATTACAGGACTTATGGGACAACATCAAGGTGACTAACATTTGCATTATCGGAGTACCAGAAGGGGAAGAGAAAGAGAAAGGGGAAGAAAACTTATTTGAAGAAATAATGACTGAAAACTTCTCTAACCTGGAGACAGAAACAGTCAGATTCAGAAAGCCCAGAGAGGTAAATTAGATGAACCCAAAGAGACCCGCACCAAGACACATTACAATTAAAATGTCCAAAGTTAAAGGCAAGAAGAGAATCTCAAAAGCAGCAAGAGAAAAGCAACTTGTTATGTACATAAGACTACCAGCAGATTTTTCAGCACAACCTTTTAGGCCAGAAGGGAGTAACACTATATAATCAGAGTGTTGAAACAAAAAAAAATTCCAACCAAGAATACTGTATCCAGCAAAGTTATCGTTCAAAATTGAGAAGAGATAACAAGTTTTCCAGACAAGCAAAAGCTAAAGGAGTTCATCATCACTAAACTAGCCTTACAAGAAATGTTAAAGAGACTTATTCAAGCTGAAAAGAAAGTGTGCTAATTAGTAACAAGAAAGTGTATGAAAGTATAAATAATCTCACTGGTAAAAGTAAATATATAGTAAAAGTAGGGGATTAATTACTTATAAAGCTAGTATGGAGGTTAAAAGACAAAAGTAGTAAAAAAAAATGTAACTACAAAAAACTAGCTAAGGGATACACAAGATAAAAAGACTTAAAATGTGACATCGAAAACATAAAACAAGAGAGAGGGAGAATATAAATTAGAGTTTTAGAGTGCATTCAAACTTAAGTTGTTATTAACTTAAAATAGACTGATATAAATATAAGTTGTTATATGTAAGCTCCATGTTAACCACTAAGTAAAAGCCTATCATAGATACACAACAGATAATAAGAAAGGAATCTAAGCATACTAAAGAAAGTCATCAAACCACAAAGAGACAGAGCAAGGGAAGAAGAAAGAAACAGAGGGACTACAAAATAACCAGAAAACAATTAACAAAATGGCAATAAGTACATACGTATAAATAATAACTTTCAATGTAAAGGGACTAAATTCATCAATCAAAAGATGTAGAGTGGATGGATGAGTGAATAAAAAACCAAGAGCCACCTATACGCTGCCTACTAGAAACTCAGATGTAAGGATATACATGAATTGAAAGTGAAGGGATAGGAAAAGATATTCCATGTAAATGGAAGCAAAAGAAAACTGGGGTAGCTATACTTAGACAAAACAGATTTTAAAACAATGACTGTAATAAGAGAGAAAAAGGGCATTTCATATTGATAAAGGGGTCAACCCAATAAAAAGGTAAAACATTTGTAAATATTTGTGCACCCAACATAGGAGCACCTAAATGTATAAAGCAAATATTAACAGACCTAAAGGGCAAAATAGACAACAATACAGTAATAATAGGGGATTTAATAACCCAGTTTACATCAATGGATAGATCATCTAGACAAAAAATCAATAAGGAAACATTGGCTTTAAAAGACACATTACATCACATGGACTTAACAGTTATATATGAAACATTCCATCCAAAAGCAACAGAATATACATTCTTCTCAAGTATACATGGAAGATTCTCCATGATTGATAGATCATATGTTAGGCCAAAAAGTAAGTCTTAACAAATTTAAGAAGATTGAAATCATATCAAACATCTTTTCAGACTACAATGGTATCAAACTAGAAATCAATTACCGGAAGAAAACTGGAAAATTCACAAATATATGGAGACTAAACAACATGCTCCTGAACAACCAATGGGTCAATGAAGAAATCAAAAGTGAAATCAAAAAATACCTTGAGACAAATGAAAATGGAAATACAACATACCAAAACTTATGGGTTGTAGCAAAAGCAGTTCTAGGAGAGAATTGCATAGTGATAAATGCCTACCTCAAGAAACAAGAAAAATCTCAAATAAACAACCTAACTCTACACCTCAAGGAACTAAAAAAATGAAGCCCAAAATTAGCAGAAGAAAGGAAATAACAAAGGTTAGAGCAGAAATAAATAAAATAGAAACTAGAAAAGATCAATGAAACAAAGAGCTGGTTCTTTGAAAAGATAAACACAATTGACAAACCTCTAGATAGAGTCAACAAGAAAAAAAAAGAGAAGGTTCAAATATATAAAAGCAGAAATGAAAGAGGAGACATTACAGTTGTTACCACAGAAATACAAAGCATCATGAGAGTACAACAAATAATTCTATGCCAACAAATGGGACAACCTAGAAGAAATGGATAAATTCCTAGAAACATACAACCTTCCAAGACTGAATCAAGAAGAAATAGAAAATCTGAACAGATTAATTACTAGTAAGGTGATTGAGTCAGTAATTTTTTAATTCCCTACAAACAAAATCAAGGACAGGTAGCTTCACTAGTGAATTATACCAAACACTTAAAAAAGAATTATCGATAATAGCAATCTTTCTCAAACTCTTCCCAAAAATAGAGGAAGGGGACACTCTTCCAAACATATTTTGCAAGGCCAGCATCACCCTGATACCAAAACCAGACACAGATGCCACAAAAAAGAAAATTACAGGCCAATATCCCTGAAGAACGTAGATGCAAAAGTTCTCAACAAAATATTAGCAAACTGAATTCAACAATTAAAAGGATTATACACCATGATCAAGTGAGATTTATTCCAGGGATGCAAGGATAATTCAACATCTGCAAATTAATCAACATGATACACCACATTCACAAAATGAAGGATTAGAATCATAGGATCATCTCAATAGATGTAGAAAAAAGGATTTTACAAAATCCAACATCCATATGATAAAAATTCTCAACAAAGTTAGCATAGAGGGAACATACCTCAATTTAACAAAGGCCATATATGACAAGCCCACAGAAAACATCATACTCAACAGTGAAAAGCTGAAATCTTTTCCTCTAAGATCAGGTACAAAACAAAGATGCCCACTTTTGCCACTTTTATTCAACATAGTATTGGAAGTCCTAGCCAGAGCAATTAGGCAAGAAAAATAAATAAAAGACATTCCAATTGGAATAGAAGAAGTAAAACTGTCACTATTTGCAGATGACATGATACCAAAGACTCCATCAAAAAACTGTTGGAACTAATAAATGAATTCAGTAAAGTTGCAGTACAGTATACAAAATCAATATACAGAAATCTATTGCATTTCTATATACTAATAACAAACTACCGGAGAAATTAAGAAAACAATCCCATGTAAAATTGCATTAAAAAAATAAAATAACTAGGCTAAATTTAACCAAGGAAGTGAAAGACCTATACACTGAAAACAATGACATTGATGAAAGAAACTGAAAAAGACACAAATAAATGGAAAGATTCTGTGCTCATGGATTGGAAGAATTAATATTGTTCAAATTCATACTACCCAAAGAAATCTGTAGATTCAATGCAATCCTTATTAAATTTCCAGTGGCATTTTCCACAGAAATAGAACAAGTAATCCTAAAATTTGTATAGAACTACAAAAGACCCCTAATAGTCAAAGAATCTTGAGAAATAAGAACAAAGCTGGAGTCATATGATCCCTGATTTCAAATTATATTACAAAGCTATAGTAATCAAAATAGTATGGTACTGGCATAAAAACAGACACATAAATTAATGGGACAGAATAGAGAGCCCAGAAATAAAACCATGTATATATGGCCAATTATGACAAAGGAGCCAAGAATATAAAATGGGGAAAGAACAATCTCTCCAATAAATGGTGTTCGGTAAACTGGACAGCCACATACAAAAGAATGAAACTGGACCACTAACTTACACCATACACAAAAATTAACTCAAAATGGATGAATGATTTGAATGGAAGACTTGAAACCATAAAACTCCTCAAAGAAAACATAGGCAATAAGCTCCTTGACATAGCATAAGTCTTGGAGATATTTTTTGGATTTGACATCAGAAGCAAAGGCAAGAAAAGCAAAATAAACAGGTGAGATTATATCAAACTAAAAAGCTTTTGCACAGTGAAGGAAACCATCAACAAAATGAAAAGGCAACCTAATGAATGGGAGAAGATACTTTCAAGTGATATATCTGATAAGGGTTGATATCCAAAATATATAAAGAACTAATACAACTCAATATCAAAAAATGGATAAAGAAAATGTGGTATACACACACACAAAAAACACACTCACAATGGAATATTATTCAGCCATAACAAAAGAATGAAATCTTGCCATTTGTGACAACATGGATGGACCTAGAGGGGATTCTGCTAAGTGAAATAAGTCAGACAGAGAAAGACAAATACTGTATCTCACTTATGTGTGAAAGCTTTAAAGAAAAACCAAACAAGCTCATAGATACAGAGAACAGATTGGTGGTTGCCAAAGATGGGGCATGGGGGATGGGCAAAATGGGTAAAAGAAGTCAACAAGTATATATTTCCATTTATAAAATAAATAAGTCATGGAAAAAAAATCATGGAGATGTAATGTATAGCATGATGACTATAGTTAATAATACTGTATTGCATATTTGTAAGTTGATGAGATCTTAAAAGTTCTCGGCACAAGAAAAAAATAATTCTGTGACTATGAATGGTGACAGATGTTAACTAGACTAATTGAGGTTATCACTTTGCAATATATACAAATATTGAATCATTATTTTGTACACCTGAAAGCAATATAATGTTGTATGTCAGTTATACCTCAATAAAAAAAGAGAGAAAGAGGGACATTACATGAGCAAGACTTTATTGGAAATGCTGGCAGGACTTAGTATCTGAGTAAACTCAAGGGCGAAGGAGAAGATGGAGAAAAGTTTGGGTGATGGAACTTGTCTGAGTTGAGGAAATTAGATGGAGAAGTTGGTTTGGTTTACTGGTGAGACATTCATTTAAAAAATATCCAGGTGGCAATGACATGGATCAGGGCTGGGTGTGAGGTAAGAACAGGATTGACATTTAGGAATAAAAAGTAATGATGTAATCATTGCAATCATAAAATGTGGCTTTCTGAGGAATTGTGTTAAGATAGATGAGGAGAAGGGTGATGATACAACCTTGGAAACATGAGAAGAAGGAGGAGCCAACAAATAAGGGAATAGAGAGGTAGCAGAGAAGAAAGGTGATTCAGAAGAGTGCAATATCCCTTAAGTCACTGACGGAGAGTCAAGAAGAGTCAAGAAGAGCAACAGGGGCTTCCCTGGTGGCGCAGTGGTTGAGAGTCCGCCTGCCGATGCAGGGGACACGGGTTCGTGCCCCGGTCTGGGAGGATCCCACGTGCCACGGAGCTGCTGGGCCCGTGAGCCATGGCCACTGAGCCTGCGCATCTGGAGCCTGTGCTCTGCAACGGGAGAGGCCACCACAGTGAAAGGCCCGCGTAGCGCAAAAAAAAAAAGAAAAAAAAAGCAACAGTATGACCTGAAAAGTTTTTTTTTTAACCAGGATTTTAAAAAAATGTAAATTTTCTTCAGCCACAAATCAGAGAGAGCTATCAGGAAAGAAAAAAGCCAGATTGTAGAGGGTTTTGGAAGCTATGGGTAAAGATAAAAATAGAGTTAGTTGGCATGAGTTGCTCACCTGAGAAATTCTACAGGAAAGGAAGGAGACACACAAAATAGTGAGTAAATGGGTCATCAGGGTCAAGCAAATGGTTCTTTTCAACTGAGAGAAAACTCTGCTGAGAATAAAGCAAAACATGAGAGCTATTTTGATGTGGGGTTCAGGGAATGTTCTAGAACTTGCACCAGGTAGGCTAAGTCTTCTCATATAAGATTAAATCCGAGAGCTTCTGACTGGAACAGATGAAGGAGAAAAGTTCTTAATCCTGGAAAACAAGTTGAACTTTGACAATATGAACTTTGAGGTGTCAAATCTTCATGGTTCTTTGCCACTCCAGCAGGATGGCAAGAACAGAGGGAGAAAAGGAGGGCTGGTGACCTGGGTTTGGGGTTGACACCTGTCTGAAGCAGGAATGAGAATCTGGAGTGTGGGCAAGGTTAGGTGTCTAGGCTGGATGGCGAGGGCTGGGTGGGGATGGGAGCAAAGCCAACAGACTGAAATGGGTAAGGAAGGAGGTTGGAAGACTCTGGTTTAAGTGAGGTTTAGGGGAAGTGGGGGAAATGACAGGAGTGCTCCTTTCCTGGGGCTGCCTTAACAATTACTACAAATCTGGTGGCTTAAAACAAATAGAAATTTATCCTCTCACAATCCTAGAGGCCAGAAGTCTGAAATCAAGGTACTGGCAGAGATGTGTTCCTTCCAAAGGCTCTAGGGGTGAATGCTTCCCTCTTCTACCTTCTGGTGGCTCCAGGCATTCCTTGGCTTGTGGCTGCATAACTCCAGCCTCTACCTGTCTTCACATGGCCTTGTCCTCTGTATGTCCCAAATCTCCCTCCACCTTTCTTTTATTAAGGATACTTGTCATTTGATTTAGGGTACAACCCGTTAATCCAGGATGATCGCATCTCAAGATCCTTAAATTAGTTGCATCTGCAAAGACTCTACCTAAATAAACTTGCATTCACACTTTTGAGTGGACACATCTTTTGGGGGGCTACCATTCAACCCACCCCAACAGGTAAGGAGGTTCTGATCAGAAATAGGAGCCCACTTGAAGGAGAGCAGAAGTGCACCAGTGTCTTTGGGTATGGTTTTGCCCATATATGGCACATGTGCTGGTATACGGTGTAGAGGGGGATCAAAAAGGTCAAGTTGGTTCGGGAATAATGATATTAATAGTTGTGATAGTTGATCTTTGGGACTGGCTTCGTCGAGGAGGATGGAAGGAATGGGTTGAAACTAGGTGACCAGTGGCAGGTATTTCTATAAAGTCAGGGAATTCTGGAGGTGTGCTGTTATGGGTGGTAGAGACTGACTACCAAGACTTTAGATATTGATGAGAGAATGACACTTCAATGATCTGGAAGTGGCATTAAGAGCTAGGAGAAGGCTGACCCTCTTCTTTTTTATCCCACTCAGCCAGGTAGCATGAGACCTATGTGGGAAAAGTTTGTTTCTTTCTCACTACGATGCCACTGATGATTTGTTTACCCTATGGAGAAAGTCTCTCTCTCTCTCTCTCAAAAAAAAAAAAATCTTTAAGCCAATGGAAGATAGCTCAACTGGATTTCAAAATTTTTACCTTTCCTCTTTTTAAAAACCAAGACGATATTTTCCTATTTTATGATTCTGGAATTTGTTTTCTTTCAGATAGCCACCTCCCTGTATCTACCCAAAATACCTTGCATGAGAGCAGGGACCATGTCTATTTTGCTCATTCATATATCTTCAGAGTCCAGCAAAGAACTCAATTAGCAGAGTTTATCAAGTGAATGAACGAGTGGATGAATGAATACATAAATGAATGGATGAATGAAATTGCATTTCCCTAGTCTCCTATGCATGGAAACCACCAGCAGGACCGTCTTTTAGCAAGTGTTGAAGTTGTGGGCTCACTTGACCTATGTCCCGTCCTTGAATTCCTGTATCAATATGGATAATAGCTCAGTGCCTTGTCAATAATTACAGCGTGTTCCGTCCGCTGCTGCCAAACTCTTAACAAGCCATCTGAGTGGAGGTGCTTGTGTGAAGGTGACACTTGCCCCGACCAATGTCATCTAAGGAAATACCCATCTTCCCTTAAGTGTCTCTTCTCCCGGTCTTCACATATCACTGCACTATAAATGATGATGAGCAGGGTTTGTAAATCAAGAAAAAGGCCTTGCTTTCAAGTACTCCTTAATTAGGTAGGATGGATCCAGCATCCTAGTTCATTTGGACGGGACAGTGGGGAACCGTTCCATCTCCTGCATGTCCCCACCTGGGTCCTGCAGTGTTCCCAGGGTGATTGCTCTGTGTAAGGAGTTTATAACTTCTAAGCTTCTTCCTCCTTATGCCAGGACTGGGAGGAATATCATGCAGGTAAAGTCTGCTACCAGGTTTTACGAGAAGGTTTGGAGATTCAACATGGAGTTAAAATTTCTATTTATTTAGTCATTTATACATCATCTCATTGTGAAAACAAGTCAAGGTTTCTTCTTGGATTACATAAATTAGGTCAGGGAAAAATAAATTCTAAATAGATGAGAAAAAAGAAGTAGTATTGGAACCTGAAACTGAGCCAGGAAAGAGACTATATAACACAGCAATGCAGACTGTAAGCCCTGTATCCTCACTCTGCGTGGGGTTCCCATTTGGATCTGAGTGTTCAAGCAACGAACACAAAAGGGAACCCTGATCGGCCGTACAATTTACAGCATCCATGAGACAACATGCTCACAGGTCAAATCCTTAGTAAAACTCAGTTAATTCTGACCTGGGACCAGGCAGAAATTTCTCCCAGGCTTCCTCATAATGAGGACACTCTGTGATGAAATAAAAAATATGCCAATAAAATCTCGCACAAACAATGCACAGAACTATTCCTTAGTAGAAACTTGCAACATGTACATCCCCTCAGAAGGTGAAAACTAGAAAAACAATTCTTTGTGGATCAACATGAGGTAACCAATTCAGTGCTGGCCTGGCTTAACTTAGGCATGGACTTGAGAGAAGCTTGACAGGTGCCAAAGGTGGCTGGGAGGAAGGCGCCCTGGCTCTAGGTCCTCTTCTCAGCTCTGTTGCCATGTGGGATGCTGAGAAGAGCTCAGACTTTGGATCCAGGTAAAAGTGAATTTGAATCACCACTTAAATAGCTGTGTGCTCTTGCGGTTTCTGCACCTGGGTTTCCTCATCTATATAATGGGTGATGTGATCTCTTTTGTGCAGATTGTTGTAAGTGTAAAGGGTTGTGTAGACGCAGGGCCCAGCACAATGTCTGAAAGAGAACAAGTACATAATAAAGAGCAACTATAAAGCTTTCTGTAGTGTCCTTGGGCTGTGAATTTACCTTGGGCAAGGTGAATTTCTTGGGCCTCAGTTTCCTCATCAGAAACTAATGGTGTTAGTTTCTGTAGTAGTTAGTTTCCATCTCTAGCATTCTTTTTTATGATTCCATGAAATTTAAAACATAACTTTATATCAAAAAACAGGAATACTAAAAGTATGTTGTTGCTTTTGTACAGGTCCTCCCCCATTTTAATAACAGTCCATATCATATGTGTGTTCTCAGAATCCTTCTGTCCCCATTGCCTGCTGGTTAGAATCTCTTCTTCTTAGCAGGGAGCTGGAGGCCCTTCAGCATGCAGTCACCGCCCCCTCCTCCAGCCTTGCCCCTGACCTTGAACAAATGCTAGTAGTAATCCTAATCTACCGAATTTCCTTAAATTGCACTTTACCCAGACCAATCCTTCTGCTTCAAATTCTTCATCCCCCCCTTCCCAACTGGCTTCCAGAAGTCTACTTAAAGAAATTTCTAGATGGCTAACACTAACTCCTAAGTTATCTTCTCAGGAAGATAAGTTGTGAAGAAGCAAAAACAATATCCAATGGTATGGTTTCTGTTTCTCATTGTTTCTCATCTGATAGCAATCCTATGATTTGTTAAGTACCTACAATATCCCAGGCACTGACACATATACATTGTCTTTCCATTTTTGCAGTGGCCCTTAGAGGTGAGTACCATGCCCATTTTACAGATGAAGAAACAGAGGCTCCGGGAAGTTAAGTAATTTGCCCGAGATAGAACAACTAGATGGTTAGGGAGCTGGAATTTGAGCCCAAGTTTCTGAATCCAAAGCCGGCGCACTTTCTATCCCACCACACTGCCTCTGTGAAGGAGCAAACTCCATCTCAGGCAGGGCTCTCTACACAGCAAGGTGGGTCAGACACTAGGGACACAGCGACTTCTGAGGAAGTGGAAGGTAATTTGACAGTTTATTCTATTTTATTGGTTCCAGAGGGGACTATTCTCAACTGTCCTTCCCCAACACACACACTCTCTCATACATACACACACACTCTCTATCTCTTTATCAAATCAATTGGCAGTACTTACAGAAAGCCACATCAGTTTGTTCCTGGAATGTGCAAAAGCCCAAGGCATTGCCCCTGCCCTCAGAGAGCTCACAGCTTCACTGAAGAGAGGGGACAGCGAGATCCATGAAACCACCAGAGAAAGGTCTGGAAGCTGTCAACTGAGTGCCAGGTTGTGTGGTGCAGATCATAATGCAAACTCACCTGAGGAGGGGAGGAGTGAGCTCAGACATCCCAGAGGAGGCTGACCCTGAACCCGGTCTAGAAGTGTAACAGTTAGGGTGCTCACCCAAAATACAGCAGATCATTAGATGCAAAAGAAGAAGCCCCCAAACCCAAAGAGGAAACAGTTTAATTATGAAAAGGGCAACAGCTGTCAGAAGAAAACGGGATTCACTATGCAAACTGTGAAAGGAAAATCCCAGGTCTACTTATCCTATTTCTACAATTTTTCATCAAGATAGGAAATGTAAACAAAGATTATAAATGCTGTCTCATGGAGCACCTCCTACTATCAAGTCGAAGTTATTCACACCTTTCCACAGCCATTATAATGGCCCCAGCATGCTTTGTCTTTACACAGTTATTGTGAATCTAAGTGCCAAAGAGCCCAGCTAGGAACTGATGACCCAGCAGTAATCAAAGGAAACACCTTCAGAGAAAATCACCTGTGAGACTCTGCATGATCTGACCTCTGAGACCCCTCCAAGGAGCCCCTCACTCACTGTGCTCCAGACACTCCAGTCTCCTTGCTGCTCCCCAAACACCCAGGCACAGGCCCACCTCACCTATGTGCGGCTCCCTCACACACCTCACCTCTGGTAACCACAAATCAAATCTCTTTTTCTATGAGTTTGTTTGTTTGTTTGTTTGAAGTATAATTGACTTACAATACTATGTTAGTTCCTGGTGCACAGCAGAGTGATTCCATATTTCTTTCTTTCTTTCTTTATTTGGTTGCTCCAGGTCTTAGTTGTGGCAGTCAGGCTCCTTAGTTGTGGCATGCATGTGGGATCTAGTTCCCTGACCAGGAATAGAACCCAGGCCCCCTGCACTGGGAGCTCAGAGTCTTATCCACTGCGCCACCAGGGAAGTCCCCTGGTTCCATATTTCTTATGCATCACAAAATGATCTCCACGATAAGTCTAGTTACTATCCATCACTATGCAAAGATATGACATAGTTATTGACTATATTCCCCACATTGTACATTTCTTGCCCATGACTTATTTATTTTGTAACTGGAAGTTTGTACCTATTAATCTCTCCCACCTATTTTTCTCCTCTCCCCACGCCCCTGGTAACCACCTGCTTGTTTTCTGTATCTATAACTCTGGTGAAACACTAATTTGGATTAGGCACCTAGTAGATGCCTAATAAACATTAATTGAATGATGGCTCTTTAAAGAATTTTTGAGTTCTCCCAAATGGTAGACTCTGGAAAACCTTCCCAAAGTCTTAGAGGAATGATACTTTAAACCTTAGAGATTGGGACACCTATCCCATTGGCACAATCTGGGAGTGAGAACAGGCTCAATCAGCTGTTGGGACCAGCCAGAGGCCTCCTGCATGTTATGGAGATCAGGAAGTCAAATCATTAAACTGACTATAGGGCTGCTATGTGCAAAGACCCTGTGCTCAGACTCTGCCCCAATTTCCACACATCAAAAACTCTATTTCCATTCCCAGGCTCCTGCCTCTATAGCTCAGCATCCAAGTTCACTGTAGATACATACCAACAACAAGATATCGATGCTGGAGCTGGGAAGTCAGCATGGGGTGGGGCTGGGAGGATGCAGGAGTGGCCCTGGGGCACCACCAAACTCTACCTTTGTGATGCAGAAGGTGAATAAGTGACAAGGCCCTCAGTCCCAATATTAGCTAACCCCATGACATAGGGAAATGTACTTGGCTTCTTCATGCCACTTCTCAGGGTGAGAAAACTATCAATAATATTCCCTGGTTCAAAGCAGAGATTCTTAACCTGAGATTCACATATAAACCTGTTTGGGTGGGCTGGGAAGACCATGATACTAGGTTGAAACATAGAATCTGCTACTTCTGTATGTCAATAATTGTCTAATAGAATTCCATGTGGTTCACATTGAGAAAACAAGAAATATGATTTAGGCAACATTGTTGTCCAGGTAGTATATATTTCAAATATGGGACCAGTGGTTCATTGGCCCATGCTTTCACTCCACAATTAGGTTAAACTCCCAGGAGGCAATACCTGCTAACATTTATCAAGCACTTATGGTATAGTCAAGCAGTTTCACTGATACCATCTTATTCGATTCTAAAGTGGACAGTTACCCTCCCACATTCATCTTAGAATCAACTAACATATATTAGGCATCTTCTAGTTCAGGAATCAGTCAGAAAACTATGGCCCATGGGCCAAATCAATCTGCAGCCTGTTTTTGTACAGCCTGGAAGCTAAGAATGGGTTTAACATATTTAAAGGGTTGTACACACACACACACACACACACACACACACACACAGAATAATGCATGACAGAGAACATATGTAGTCCACAAAGCCTAAAATATCTACTATCTGGTCCTTCACAGACAAAGTTTGCTGACCCTGCTCTAGATGCCAGGCACCGGGCCAGGTGTTCCTATTATGCTAACCCAGTGTGATGAGAGTGAGAAAGCCCTTCAGCTTCAGGCATAGATGGCACTGGTGTCGGTGTGGCCATAACAGTCAGCAAAGAGGAAGTAACTTGAAAAGCAAACGTTCTGGTCCCCTTTCTGATTTTCATACATGCTGTTTAAACTGGGATAAGTTCCCTAAACTCTCTCAGGCCAGCAACTTCTTCTATCAAATAGGGCTACACCCTATGGAATAATTCTATTTTACAATGAGTCTGTGAGTTCATTAGGGCTGGCCCAGGGACCCAGAAATGAGGACATGTGTTCTAATTTGAGAGGTTTTAAAAATCATGATGACCCAATTTTTTTTCTTCTTCTTGTAAAGAAGAAGATATTCCTTTAGAAGATATATCTAGAAGAATATTTAGAAGATACATTTAAGGATAACTTAAAAATGCTAAAAGAACATGAGACAAGGCACAGGAAGGCAAGGAACTGAGGGAATAGGGAATCTGCATCCAGACAAGAACTCAAGGTGTGTCCTCTCTGTTTTAGGTGACAAATGTAGAATTGCCATTGTAGGGGAGGGGGGCAGAATATTATTTTTAAGCAGAAAGTAGTTTTCTATGTTTGAGCATCCAAATGCAAAAAGAAAAATACCAGTACCACAGGCCAAATACAAAGAGGGGAGGAGGGTATCCAATTTTAAAAATGCTTATGGCAATGAAAAACTATAACTTTCAATGTGAACCAATTCATTGAGGCCTTAACATTCATTTGTTGGGAACGGAGGGGCAGTAAAATCTGCCGTCAGAACCAATTGGGGAGTGGCAGGCTGGAAAGGTCAGCTCTGGCTAGGGATGTGCAACTCCTCGACTTTGTTAAAATGATGGTATTCGACAGAAGTTACATCTGAGGTCAAGTGACCGCAATAACACGGGACAAGGAGCGCTCTCAAATCATTCTCGCGGATGAAAATGACATGAAACTGACATAATATCTGAGGTGAGATGAAACTCAAATCCTCAGCAGCTGAACACTTCACCTACTGATGGGCAGCCTGACCCTCACCAATCTCATAATCATACCCGTGTCAAGAGGGAAGCAGAGTCTCCAGTAACAGAAGGCGCTGCTTGGGCATTTGGGGGGAGGGAAGGCTTTGTCTCTGCTTCTGAAATGATGTTGTTAAAAGTTTCAATACTCAGCTTTAAACCTTTCAAATCGATGTCTTATTAGAAAAATTGGATTCCACCTACATGCGTGGAATCTCTTCCCTTATATAATTTTTCTCCACTCTGGGTATTTCTTGGCTAGAATTTTCAGCAATAAAATGTGTGTTTTAGTTCAGTGACTATCATGATGTTATTTAAAGATTCAAGCCAATTGCATTCAAAACGGAAGGATGATCTCTAATCTGGGTTAATCTTCTAGCTTTAAAACTACTTGTGTGTTAGGGGTGGGTGTGGGAGCCGTGGGCTGGGAAGAAGATAATGATAAATTATAATCTCTTTGCCCCCAAATAATGGGTGTGAAAGGAGGGTGTTCTGGAGACTGTTGAATATATTAACCCATGATAAAGGACTTCAGAAAAGGAAGCCTAAACTACATTTGAATTCAAAGCAAGTATTAAGATTAAAAACCCAAAAGGAGAAATATTACATATAGTCCGCTGTTACAAAAAATACTTCATGCTCTATCATTTGCTCTGTAATTGCTCTAATATGAGGTTCAGTCTCGTAGACTGTATCCCCATCTATCAGTGTGTTTAAAAGAAGTTTTGGTGTGTGTTTGTTTTTTCCCTGAGGAGAGAGAGGTGTGGCTGATTTGCATAAACACAACGGCTCTGACTCCAGAATACACCCTATCTCTTCCCTGCCAATGCATGTGGGCTCCCCCAAAGCCAATAAATACACTTGTCAGCAAGGGGATGAATCAGCATGTATTTAAATCAAAGACAGCCATGAAAGACTGCATTAGTTCTGTTCCTGGGACCTGTCAAACCACAGAAGAGATTAAACATCTGACCCTCTTCATCCCCAACATTGCTCCACAAGAGACATTTCTGTCACTATTCCTGCCACTCGGCTTTCAAAGATGCCACAAAGCCTAGGGCGACCTCTGCTACATTTCAGTGTTGTTTATTGATTTCTGACCCAGTGCTTAATAGTTTTCCCAGTCCCCCTGAATGGCTTTTGTAAGCAATGGGGTTTGTACATCTCACCAATCAATACCTTTTATATTTACAATAAAATTGAAACTGCTTCTGCTGGGGGCGCAGCCCAGCATTTGTCATCCTTCAGCGAGGGAAAACTATGTCATTATCTGAATTAAAACATTTATTTCTGATTAAGAGAGTGTCCTATCTCATTAATTTTTCCCTTTCCAATAGAATGGGAATAGAACCCTATTGATTTTTGCACTTTTACACATCTCCACTGCTGGGAAGATAATTGAGAAGTTAGCCAGAATAAATGAAGTTTCAAGTCTAGTGGGCCAGCCAATACCTTCCAAATTCAAGGTGTTTTTATGAAGCTGGATTTTAATTTGTTGGCAGGCTGAAGCAGTGGGACTTATTCGGCTGAGTAAATTGGATTAAGAGTAGAATCAGCTCGAAGCATGTCTTGGGGAATGCTGAGGGCCCAGCTCCCCCTGGACAGCCAGAGACTTGCTTTAGATTTATGCTAAGACAGCTTCCAAATTGCCTTCCTTCAAAACTCCCAACTCACTTCAGGAAGTGTGGATCACTGACCCAAAAGCCTATTAACTCATGTTTCCCTTCCTCATGCCCATCGCCTTAAAAACAACCAAGATCTAATCAGAGGTTGAACTAGACCTTCGGATTGTCAGCACCAATTGATTACACTTTATTAGAATAATGGGACTAAATCCAAGCTTCATTAAAAGGAATTCCCTCTGCTTGAAACCCTTTTTGCTGAAGACCTTTCAATTACAAGCCCTTATGGCACACACAGAGAATCCTGCTCACTTTGATATTTTTCTCATTAGGAATTAACAGTCATTTGTTCTTATTTCCATATGCAAAACCCAAGCCTTGTCAGCTCCTGGAGAGGACAGAAAATGCCCCAGTCTCTAGGGTTAGAAGGAAGCAGGGGGTACAGATAATTTAAACCATAGCTATCTTTGTTAATGTCTTAATTTGTTACCTTCTCTGTAATTTATTTGTCACTGGTCCATTGCTTTTAACAATCACATTCACTTCTACATATCTTTAGTCCCTCCAGGAAAAACAGGTTACATCCTTATATTAAAGGAGAGGGCTTCCCTGGTGGCGCAGTGGTTGAGAGTCCGCCTGTCGGTGCAGGGGACACGGGTTCGTGCCCCGGTCTGGGAGGATCCCACATGCTGCGGAACGGCTGGGCCCGTGAACCATGGCCGCTGAGCCTGCACATCCGGAACCTGTGCTCCGCAATGGGAGAGGCCGCAGCGGTGAGAGGCCCGCGTACCGCAAAAAAAAAAAGGGAGAATAAGAACCAGGTTAAAACTAAAGATCTTCCAAGTTATAGCTAACGATTCTTCAAGGGAAAAAAAATTTACCAAATGCCTTCCCTGGTGACCTGAAAATAGAGATCTGTAGAGATAAGAGCTCATCTAGAAATGGGGTTGAGAATTTGAGTCCATGGTTAGAATGCTGCAGTTTGAGGTGAACACGAAGACCATGCTTCCCTTTAGAAGTAAAATGAAGCATTGAAAATTAAGGAAATTAGTTCTACAGAAAAGACTTCCCAGCTGGATTTATGTGACATAGGACAGCCTGAATTTGGTAGGCATGTTCTTTGGTATATATGTGTGTACACACACACACACACACACACACACACACACACACACCACACCTGAAGCCAAAAGGAAAAAGAAGCAGTCAAGGAAGCACTTCAAGAAGGCTTTAGAGCAAAAAAAAAAAAAAAAAAAAAAAAAAAATCTACACAGCACATTAAAAATGCTGTGGAAGTGAAGAACTTAATTTCTGGCAGCATTTTAATGCATGGTCCGAAGTACCAAAGTATGCAAAAGGTTGAATACATTCATCACAAACAGTTCTGTTTTCTCTCTTTACACCAATGAGGAATTACAGGATTACCAATGACCTTCCTCCCAATGAAGCTCTGTAATTATGGTCATTTATTATACAACTGAGATGAATGGATGGGATTTACATAGAATAAAAATATTATTTAACAGCTGCATAATTGATGTGTGAAGTGTAATTTTAATTTATTTAAATGTTATAAATATATTGTTAATGTATTCTTTTCAAATTAACCTCCTGAACAACACACTGGCAAAACTTCAATTAATATTGTGCTAAAACCTATTTTCTCATGTTGTGTGGCGCTGTGTACGGCTAAAAATATGTACTGCTATGATGCTTCGGCATACTTTACCAGTGTATTTTACTTTCCTCCTTGATTCATGATTTCAATTTGAAATTGAATTTCGATTGGAATCATTTAGAAAAATATACCTTCCCTTAAATAAAGGGTCCCTATTTAACTTTAAAATTGTTTTTACTGTAAATTCCAAATGCAGTGATTTGAGGAAAATTCTATATATGTATGTTCATTTGGCATATCGCAATATTTTTAAATATTTAGCATATTTCCACTGAAATGATAAAATGGGAAAAATATTTAAGCCAACAGCTCTATCTAATTTATGTAACATTTTAGCATAATCTCAACAAGCCTGCAAAGAAACCACTGGCTATATATTATGTTGAATCACTTGGTACCAAAAGCATATTGTATGTCTATATGCAGAGATAGACTTATGTATTTTACTTCTGGGTTTATCTTTTTTGTATTCTGTCCATTTGCCCCTGGCTGTCATTATTCCATGCTCATCGACAGAAGAGTTATAGTTTGCAAAAACCTATCAGGTAGGCTGGACACTAGATAATTGAGGTGATGATCAGCCCCAGCAAAAGACAATTGATAGTGATAGTGTCAGAGGCTGCACCTAACAAGATCTGTACCCTCTGTCTCCTTTAGCCTTTCTCTGGAATGGACCGAATATGGAATAACATGGACGTGGCTGATGAGCATCCCAAGACGGGATGACATTGCGTAATTCTTCCTGGAACTGCAATAGGATGGGGGTGTCTTTTGACACTGAAGCAGGTTACTAAATAGAAGTGTGAACTATTAAGAGATGATCTTGACCCTCAGTACATTTTTATCAAAGTCAAAAAATATTTGACACCACTGAACAGCCTACCACAGGCACAAGAGGAGAAATGTTTTATTATGGAAATTTATACTACATTCTTCAAAACAGAAGAATTCAGAAAAAAATGTTTCTAAACTGATAACAGTTTGTAGGATTCCCAGTCATTAACAACAGTTGTACATTAAGTATGCTCTGGAGTGATATTGTAAACGAGATGATTGACCAACCTTAATAAGAACTTCCTAAATTAAAAATAAAATTTTTTAAATTACATTTGAAAATAAGGATGATTTTAAGTTGCTTTTGTGCTAACATGATTTAACACAGCTTTTCCTAAGAGGTTTTTCATATCCACTCTCATTAAATGCAGAGATGCCTTGAGGATGAAGGAGATTTTAAGGTATATACAGAGCAGTGTAAACGCAGATTTTCTACAGAGACTGTAAGATGCCTTCTAGATTTTTGTCAGGCAGCTACCATAGCCTCTGAGGCTGTTTTCCTTATACCCTGTTCACTTGTTCTGACCTTTTTTCAAACTGAGGGGCCACCACAATTCTTACAGCCCCTACCTTCCCATCAATTTATAAGTCTAAGTACTGCATATTGTAACACTCTAATTGCAGGGACAAAAACTAATGGAGCCCAGTGACAATAGACTTAAGCCCAGAAGGATGAAGAAAGTCCTAGTTTTGCATGGCTATTAAACACCCTATAGTCTATATAAAAATATGCCAAGTTGAGGCTTGATAGTAATAAAATAGTATGGGTAATGCCCTCAATCCTGGCTGAATGAACAATGCCCCCTGATTGGGTAATTGACAAACTACACACTGTAACACACTCTAGAATAGCCCTGCTTTTTCATTATGCTGAACAATAGGTTAACTAGATAACTCTGCACTTGGCAAAATTACTTTCCACTGACTTCAAACCATCTTCTTTTCTCCTCAAGCTACTGCTCCCTGTGATATTTCAGCATTCTTCTCCCCAGCAGTGCACTTTCAAAGCCAGTTATATGCTAGCTCAGTGGTACTCAGATTCTCTCTGTTTTACCTTTCCCCAGGGTCAATTGCCTTCGGGAGGGAACCAACATAGATTAACAGGAAAGATATACTGCCTGATTCATGGCATTTACAGAGGGCTTCAAATGCACACTGACTCTTCTGGGATTGATGCTGTTTCAATCAGAATCCTGTCTGCAATTAGTAACTAATTCCTAGTTCTGAAAACGGAGTCCTTTTAGACAAAATGCAAGCAAAAGGCGTATCTTTAAACCCTTGGGTATGTTGTTCACTTTTTAAAGTGCTTATAGATCTGGTCACATTGCCCAGTGGACCAAAGCATTTGGAGTTCATGCAAGAATTTCTGAAGCATCTCTTTTCTGCCTTCCTGTCAGCATGAGTCAGCATGGCCGGCAATACTTTAAACAAAGCTCTGAGGCCTCCCTGCCAATCCCCGCTGTGCAGCTGGGGAGGTGATGCCTGTTCACTTAATACAGGATATCGATTGATTTATAACAAAGTGATAGATATAACTATTGTCATTGGAATTGCACTGAGTTATAGCGACATAGTTTTCTGTTCTACAAGCCACTCCCCATATGTACCATAACTCAAACCCTGAATGACAATAATGCTATCTATGAAATTTATATTCATGATTATAAATTAATTTTTTTTTTTTGGCTGGACCACCAGCAGCATCGACTTGTAATTTCCAAACAGCATTTGTGGCATTAATTTGGGAATACTATCCATCAAGTCTGATGACAAACGTGGAAGATGATGGTCTTGCCCGCCTCTGGCTCAAGCGGCCGGTTGTGTTCCAGAGGAGAGAGAATGCTATATCAGAGGAGATGGGGGTGGGCGGCCATGTCCTCTGCAGCCTGCCTCACAAAGAGTGACAATAACAGACTGTGGAGCAGACTTGCCATTTCGAAAAGGGAGGAGGGATTCAGGGTGACTTTTTGCCAAAACCATTTAGATCCTGCTGATAATAACAATGGCTGCTATTTATGGGGATGCTGGTACATTCCAAGTGTGCTACGTTCATTATCTCAAAGCCTACCTATAATCTAGCAAGAGGTATTATTGTACCCATTTTATAGATGCAAAGACTGAGGAGCAAAGGGGTTGAGTGGCTTACCAGACATCATAGAACTAGTGAGTCAGGATTTGAATCCATGCCTGTCTAATTTCAAAGAGCCAAGAGTTTCCACAGATACAGGTTTTCAAGATTGGATTTTCCAAGTATGATACAGAGTGACCACCACCACCAACAACAAAAAGCATCTTGGTTTGTTTATAACAAAAGATAATCATTCTAAATAACTGGGAATAGTTGGACCTCTAATAAATTACCATTTTAACCAGAGTTCAGCAGAAAAGCAATAACTAGTTTAGGTTCTGGGGTCAGACTGATTTGAGTTCAAATCCTGGGGTTGCTACTAACTAGTAAGTCACTTAACCTAGTTAAGGTTTGGTTGCCAGGCTTGTAAAAAAATGGGGGTGGGGTAACTTGTAAACACCAAGTTAGAATACTGGTTTTAAGGACAGTGGAATATGTTCACACAAACTTACAGGACAAAAATCAATGTCCCCTGACCATATATGTGGACTCCTCCACAAACTCTTGCACTTCTTGAAAATTCTGAAATTCCACACTGCCTTTTGCCCTCAAGACCTTGGAGGATCCTATTCGGGGGTGGAGGGCAGGTAGGGGAGAGGGAAAGGAAGGCTGAACAGGCACAGCAACGCCAATGCCTAAGTTTCCTCATCTGTAAAATGGGAACAATGGTATTTTGCAGTCTGAGAGCTTTTAATCACACCACAGGTCTCCTCTGGAATCCTTCCACCCTCCTCCCCACCCAGACTTCCTTCAAGATCAGCCTTTATCCTATCAAATAGCTCTCCTGCCTCTCCACCCTCTCTCTAACCTACTACACACATGCTCTCTACCCCAGGCATCAGGGTGGCTGGTTTTCCCATCTCTCCTTTAGACCTCTTATTTCTATTTCATTTTCTCACACACTGATATAATTATTTCCATTTATATAACATGTATAATGTTACATACAATTATTATGGATGTAATATGTAATAATATATACCTTTACAAAATGATAATATGTAATGTTATATTACATAATAATCTGTATAATAGTTTATACACATTATTTTCACTTACATACTTATTTCATCAGGTCTTAGGTTTGTACTTGCTTCTCTTTCCCACGGCACCTAGCCCAGAGCAGATTTCCAAAAATTAGGTTGATCTGAAGCCTAGCTTCGACCCACAAAGCCAAATAAAAAGTGAGGCCCAATTGTTCCCACTTCCTGTTCAGTTTTAGAATGCCTTATGTTAGCCTTTTCTAGAATTTGTTTAGTTCTTTATTTTAAGACAGCATCTAGCAACATCTCCCCAACACACCAGCCAACAAGCCAAGACATCCAGGATCTTTCCTCAGGTCTAGCCTCTCCCAGCTATGAACTTGCTCTCCTCCTTCTCAGATTTTTGTTTTATCTCATCTTCTGTTTGCTTTTTTTTTTTTTTCATTATGAAAGTTTTTCCAGTCCTCATTCATTCATTTATTTGATGAATATTATGTCATTTACCCACTTAAAACTCTTCATTAACTTTCCATGAAGCTCAGGATATATATAAACCTCTTCATGTGGCCTAAGAGCAGGGTGACCTTACAGTTTATCATTCAAACTGGGAACTTCCGAGGGTTAAAGAGGGTGCTGTTAATAACTATGCCAGGGTAACAGGTGTCAACCACAACAGTTCTGGGCAAAGTCCTCTAAAAGGCCCTGATGATCTGGCTCTTTCTGGCCATTTTGGCCCTTCTGTTGCCCCTCTTTCTCTTGCTCATGCTACCTCTGTCCATTTTTAGCTTCTCCAGGAGGCCAGCATCTTGCCTTCTCAGGCCCCCTCACATGCCCTTCCCTCTGCATCTTTTCCCACCTCCCACACCTGGTCCTTCAGGTCCTCCTGATGGTCTTCCTAAACCCCCTGTTCTTGACTCTCATAACCTCCCTTTGCTTCCCTTCATAGCACCTACCCCGGTTCACATCTATGCTTTTATTTCTGTGTTGTCTGTGCTTGGGGGTGTTCATGGCAGCAGGGACATGTAAGTTCTATTCACTTCTGAATACACTCCCTGCACTTGGCACAGGCTTAGGATGCTCAGTAAGTATTTACTGAGATGCTTGTTTCCATCCATTAATTCAATCAATACAAAAAAATAGTTATTAAGCTCCTACTGTGTGCCAGGCTCTGTGGTAGACACTGGGAATAACAAAATAATAAGCAATTATAAGTTCAGTCTAGAGTGATCAATAGATACACAAAAAAAGAGTTCCAAAACAATGAAAACAGGCTATAACTTGGAAGAATACCAGGCTAGGAGCAGGGAGAAGAGACGGCTTCACCTCCCTGGGTGGGGTCACCCCAGAGCCCAGAGGCTGAGCTCAGTGGGTAGGCTGAGTTCTCAAGGAAAGGGAAGGTAGCATGTGCTATGAGAATGGGGTGTATGGGAGATTTGATGAGGGTACAGGTGGGGTGGGGGACCAGAGAGTTGATGGAGAGGTGATGGGTGATACTCCTCCAGACAGGGAGTGAGGAAGTGCCTGGTCAGCTTCCTACTAAAGGGATGCCCCTGACCCCACTCCCTCACAGTGGACAAGGGGGTACTCAGGGTCCCGCTTTATTGTTCACCTCCTTCCTGTCAAGTCCTCCCTGACTCATAGCCAGATGGCCTTCCTTCCCCAGGAGGTAGCTGTTCTTCCAGGTTCCCACTGGCCCAGGGTCATCTCTCTTAACTCTGGGAGTGGCCCACTCTCTGAGCTTCCCTATCTTAGACGCCTTCTTGGAAGCAGACACCTGCCCTCTGGGTTACCTCATGGGAAGCAGACTTACTCCCTTGCAAGGCTCCCAAACAGGAACATGCATTCACCGGAAAGGTTTCTGCACAGTTCTGAGGGAGCAGGGATGTGGCTGTAAGAGGCTCTGGCGAACCCACTTGGACGGCTGCCCCCAGGTAGAAGGCGGCATCTTTCACAGTTATGATCCTGTTAGGGACCGCAGGGCAGGGGCTCTCCTAGGCCACCTTCTCAGAGGGGATTAGGGGGAGTAGAAAGGCGGCGTGAAGCCTGGGCCCCTTTGACTTTGCCGCCTGGGGCCCCGGAGAAGCCTCGGGAATCCCAAGAGCCCCTTCCCTCGGAGAATCCATTTCAACGGTCGCAGAGACTCCTCTGCAAAGAGGCTGCGAGGGATGCTGCGAGTCATCTACAAAACAAAGATCTCCCGGGGGAGGGCGGAGGTCCAAGCCACGGAGGAGAACTAATCCTCCTTTGGTTCACCGAGATGGCCCTTTCTCCTAAAAATCTATGCTCCGACCCGGAATGTGCTGGTTAGCGGTGCCACGTGGGACCCCGGGTGTCCTGTGGAGCCTTTATGTTACTGAGGACAAGCTAATCTGTTTACCCAGGCTCTGACTCAGAGAGATGTGGGAGGGTGATGGCCTAAATGGGCTCCTTTTTTTGCGGGAGGCCATCTTTAAGAATAATAGTAATAACAGCTCCCATTTTATTAAGCACTCGGTGTTACTCACTTTGCAGGGTCATTTACATCTATACTCTCTAGTCCCTAAAATCAAGGCTCACGACTGGTAAACAGAAGGGTCTGAAGTCAAATCCAGGGCCGTCTGACGGACATGCCTTATCCATTGTGTGACACACCACCCTTTCCCTGAGAAGGACAGGGGAAAGGCTGGAGACAACTTGGTGGCATCATGAGGGCTTACCACCTTCAGTAGACTGTGGACCATAGGTGTTTACCCCAGTTATGTCCATACACACAGGATGAGCTGATGATGGAAGAACCTGGGGCTCAGGTGCAAACTTGGGCAAGTCTACTGTTAACTGTAAAATCAGGACAATTCCTCCTTGACCTGTCATGGAACTAATATAAAGAGAATTAGTGAGTTTACAAACTGTGTTCCCTAGAACCTAGCTCAAGCTTCAGTGAGCATTAAAAAAATCACCTTGTAGGGCTTGTTAAAATGCAGATTCCCTGGCCCCAGCTCAGAGATTCTGAATTAGCTAGCTGGTCAGTAAGAGGCTGGGGAATCTGCATTTTACCCAACATCCCTGGTGATTCTGTGACTGATGAGAGAGAGCAGTTGTGGAGAAGCCCTGGCCTGGATGGGTGGCAACGCCTCTGGGGTGGGTATTTGTGGGCGGGAGGAGAGGGAGTACACAGGTAGGATCCAAAGTCCTCCAGCCCAGCTTCACCCAGAACACTGTGCTTTGATCTCTTTCACTTACTGTGTTTTCAAATAAGATTTCATTTGAAGGAGAATTACATGACTTAAACTCTAAAATAAAAAATAAAACAAGATCACGGTGCACTGCTACACGCGAAAATGCTTTGGATAAGTTAAAGGTGCTCTCCAGATATGAGCAATTTTAGTCAAAACTTGGAGATCTGCAACCCTCAGAGAATGAGCCATTCTGGTGAGTCTAATTTTCCCGATGGCATTAAAACTTCTATTAAATGTTAATCGTTTCATTGGGAATATGTTACACTCTTTCCTGCCTTTTAAAACAGAAAATGAAGAACATAATTTAACTGTTGTTTGAAAACTCAGGACCACCAATTGGATATGGTGTGGCCATCCCAAATGTTTGTTCTGCCAAGCTTGACAGGGAAAGTAGGTCCCTTAGATGCTGCTCTCAGCCTCCCTACACAAGCCAGGGTCTATGCAACATCTCGTCAAGGCAAAACAGTGTGGTGAAAACAGGAGGGCACCAAGGATTCGGGGGTGGGAGGGGTGAGCTCCGGGGTCCCCTCTGCCGCCTATGAGCCATGGGACCCAGAGTAAATACCTTCACCGGGGCCTCACTTTCTTCATCTGTAAGGTGAGAGGTCAAACCAAGCAATCTCCAGAGTGGCGGTCCGGTCTCTAAGAGGGGGGGTTACAAACTCCACTGCCTCAGGGGCCAAGCAGGTAGGTCTGGTGGGGAACAGGAGAACAATGCCTGCCTAAAGGCGCAGCCAAACAGTGTCAGCAGGCTGGGAATGCAAGTGTGAGGGCTCATGGCTATCAGGTCCTCGAAGTTTTCAAGAAAAGCTGAAAATCTGGATTTTTCTGTGAAATCTCTGGATTTCATAAATGTTGGTCCCTGTGGTGCATGGGGTCGGCTGGCTCACTCGTTTTCCACCCCACTCTCCTTCTGGGAGGCCTCCTGTCCTTCAGACATCAGAATGTGAAACACTACATTTCCCACTTCTTTACGGTTGGGGTTTTGGGATGTGGATTAGGTTGTGTCAATAAGATTGAGTCACAGTGGTGACCAAAGTGAGGCAGAGGCTGTCTTCCGAGTCCCCTTCTGGAGCCCCAGCAGTAAGGAAGTCTGGAAACACAGGTCAAATGGAAGTCATCTGTGGGCACCTTGGCTCTAACACTTGCGAGACAGCCGAGTAGCAGCTGCCAGGGTGGACACCCTCAGGGGCTGCCCTCAGGGTGAGAAGCAGCCAAATGCCCACCTACACCCACCCTTTCTCATCGACCTTCTCCCCAGTCCCCTCCCCCACTCCTGAGGGACCCTCAATTCTTCACAGACTGGAGAATCCAGGTCTCTCGAATTCTCCTCTGGACACAGTGCTCGTGCTTCTCCCAGCACGAGGATTAAGGACATACTCTTCTGGTTTCCAAAGCGGGGTTGTTACTCTTCAGGCGGGGTCCTGCCAGGATGGTTGGCACGCTGGGTCCTCTGGTCCTTCCCTCCATCTCTCTCAGTGTGTTCCAAAGGCAGCAGGTGGGGGCTTCTAACAAGGGTCCAAGTTTCTAACTCTGTTACCCTTGAGCTGCCCAAACTGGATTTTATCTGCACAACCGGTGTGTGCACGGGGAAGATCTAGGGACTTTTTTTTTTTTTTTTTTTTTTTAATTGCGGTATGCGGGCCTCTCACTGTGTGGCCTCTCCTGTTGCAGAGCACAGGCTCCGGACGCGCAGGCTCAGCGGCCATGGCTCACGGGCCCAGCCGCTCCGCGGCACGTGGGATCTTCCCGGACCGGGGCACCAACCCGTGTCTCCTGCATAGGCAGGTGGACTCTCAACCACTGCGCCACCAGGGAAGCCCCTCTAGGGACTTTTGAGGACATTGAAGGGCGGCCATTTCACACATCACAATAGCTGTTATTTACCAAGGATGTATTATGTGACAGACATCATCTCGAACCCTCACAACAAACCTGAGGGGCAGATATTGCTGCCCCCATTTTACAGATGAGGTAACCGAGGCTCGCAGAGGTTTGTGACTTCCCCAGGGTCCCACAGGTGATAAGTGGCAGAGCCAGAATTCAGAAACAAACTCTTTTTTCTTTATCCTGATGAACCAGGGTGGTGGGTTACTCCTGGACACAGCAGATTCTCTTTTAAGGTTGCTCAGATGCCTGGGAGGGCCGGCGAGTGGGTTCGATAATGTGATTCTGCCTCCTAGTGGTCAGGTCGTGGCACGGCTTTTCACAGATGGGGCCAGGAGGCCTCTCTCCTGCTGCCACTGGGGCCCTGGCAGCTGATTATTTCAAGGGTGGGCTTGGCCACTCTGGGACAGTGAGGCCTGGGAGCAAGTGAAAGCAGCTGTCTTCCGTTCTCAGGCCTCCTCACCTCTCCTGGCGACGGCGGGGGAGGGGGTGTGTGTGGCAGAGACAGCCTGGGGCCCTCAGCCCTTACCCGGCCCCGTGCACATAGAACATTGACCCACTGACTCTCCTCCCCTCTGCAGGGCACCTGCTAAACCTTTTACATCTGTTGCCTCAGTTCCCACTCTCTCCCCAGGTGGTGATTACCCGCTATTCCTTATTATTCAGTCCTCCAGATCTTGGCATGAGAAATCATTCCCCAGTTATACTTTGGAAGGTGGTGTTGAGAACATTATAGTTAACCTGATCTGAACAGCTTAATCACCTTGAGATCTTGCCTTTAATAATAATTATTGTTATATATATTATATACGTAGTTCCTTTTAAACCTTCTTCCAAGTTAGCACGATTTCCATTATTTTTTTCAATGCAAAAAATAACATTAAGCCTCTCAATAAAAATAGCTGCTTCTGACACCCTCCTCTGATCACCTGTACTGAGGATTTTGAGCCCCAGACACCTGACACCTTTCTTCCAGGAGCACGTGTATCCCGCACTCTGTCATACCAATTAGCTAAACAAAAGGTTTGTCTCTCCCTCTCCTGAAAATGCACATTTCCCTGTTCTGAGCATGTGTGTTGTTAGATGCTGTGGGTCTCAGTGGGACCTCTCCCAGCCCCTGGTGACTTTGAGTGGCAGCAACATTCTCTGCTGAGAGTGAAGAGCCCCTGCATGGCCAGGCCACCTGCTGCTGTTGCTTCTGTAATGATCTTACAGCACAGAAGTCCTGATTTTTGTTTAAAAAAGTATTCATTCTAGTGGCTCTGTAATAAACCATTAATTTGCATATCCCTCCCCACCCCAAAACTGTATGTTGCTTAAGCCTAGAAAATAAATTACTTTGTGACATTTTTTGACCTTTTATTTAAGAGTATCTCCTGTCTTATTCACTTAAAATGCATTTTTCTCTTCCAAGCCTAGCTAATGTCTACCTTTGCATTCGTGCTCTGCTCAGGTGTTGCCTCCTCTGGGAAGCCCTCCCTGACTGCTTGGGTTGAGTTACGTCCCCTCCTGCCCTGCCCTCAGTAAGCACAGGGGCTTATAGAGAAAAGCCAAACAATATAATTAAGGTGGAAGTATATATATGCATCCATGTATAAAATTCAAGAAGAATCAATAAAACTTGAGATAAGTAACTTCTGATGTTAGAGAAAGCTGTAGTTCATATTGGTGAGCAACAGAACCTTAAAGCCATTTAAATGTTTTGTTGTACTAATAGTTGCAGCTCCCTTTCTAAAAATCGGCATCTGATAACACCATCAAGAACCATATTGAAAAATGGTATTTGCCCAAGAGACCACAAATAAATACATGCTTAAATAAAACTAAAGAAATTTAATTAAGTGTATGAACAGTTATACTAAATGATTTCTCCAGGAAGCCATGGGAAATTATACCTAACAAATCGCTACAGAATAAGGTCTGTTGTTGAGAAGTTATTAACCTAATCAGATAATCAGATTTCACTACCAATCGTAGCCATCTGATTTGCCCATGTCAAAGTAAAACCACTGTTAACCCTTCTTAATGAAATCGGAATGGGGAGGAGGAAGGCAGGCAGCTCATTTCAGAACAATATCTTTCTTCATAAATAAGGCTTACAGAGGCTTCCCTGATGGCGCAGTGGTTGAGAATCCGCCTGCCAATGCAGGGAACACGGGTTCGAGCCCTGGTCTGGGAAGGTCCCACATGCCGCGGAAAAATTAAGCCCGTGCACCACAACTACGGAGCCTGCACTCTAGAGCCTGTGAGCCACAACTACTGAAGCCCGCATGCCTAGAGCCCGTGCTCCGCAACAAGAGAAGCTACCCCAATGAGAAGCCCGCACACCGCAATGAAGAGCAGCCCCCGCTAGCCACAACTAGAGGAAGCCCGCACGCAGCAATGAAGACCCAACACAGCCAAAAATAAATTAATAAATAAATAAATTTATATATATATATATATATATATAAAAATAAGGCTTACAAACATTTTTCTTCCCCTAACTCCAAAGCAAGACTTTACCATTGCTCAGTAAAGATCTGAAACTATTCAACTTTTTTTTTAAAGGATGAAATTGGAAATGAAATTCATAGATGTTTTCTCCTCACTAAAGTCATTGACAAAGGGGGAAATAAACAAATAGGTTTTGCTCTCAAAATTTGGTGAAGCAAATTTGTTCCAAGGCTGAGGAGCTCCTTGCCAGTTTTAAACCCAAGGTGCATTTTTTATAGCCAAGAACTAAAACCCTGAAACACAGCGATCCACAGGATAATGGAAATGCTGACACAACCTTCACTTCAGCAGCAGGAATGGTGCCACTATAATTTATGGAGAACACATTTTGGTTTTGTCAGGTTTTTAAACATAGACTGTTATAAATCTGAAGGAGGACTGTCTTGTTAAAGCTTCAAATGGCATGTGTTAGTATTGGTTATGCATCATGTCCTGTGTTTGGAACGGCAATTGTAGAACACAGTTTATCCCAATGGGAAGAGAGGACACTGAATCCTGTTTTGTTTTCAAAACAATATCCTCTAATTAAAAGCATCATGGTCATCATCAACATGATTATAACCAGCTAAAAGATCCTAGTAAAGTTGTCCATCCTCAGGCAGACCTCTTTTCCTTCCTTTCTTCACTGACGCGTTCATTATTTGACAGATATTTATTGAAGATATTCACTGTCGTGGTTTGTCTCCTGCAATGGAGATAAAAGGATGATTCTGATGCAGTCTCTGCCCTCTAGGATCTTATATTTTGTGGAAAGAAAGATTTTTTAAAAAACACTGTGTGTCTATAGATAGTGTGTGTGTGTGTGTCGTGTGTGTGTGTGTAGTACTCAAACAACACATCCTTAACCAAAGGGAGAGGAGTCTTACTGCCAACTCCCACAGTGGGGAGGGACCCAGCCACAGATGATGAGCCCCACTTCTGTGGGAGTTTTTGGGTGGTTGGTGAGGAATATAAAAGGTTAATCTCAGAGGTCTGGGTGGTGAACATAGATTCCATTCTCTGGAATTCTAGAATTGTTTTATTTAGGGGAAGGAGAAGATTACTGGGTTACCCTGAAGACCAATCTGTCTCTTACCCTATTATGCTTATGCTTTACTTATGATGACTTTGTACAGAGTAGTCATTCTGTGGTTCTCTCTGAAAGGAGTTATTCATGTTGATCCTCTTTGCTGTGGGATTTTCTTTGGGGCAACTGTCATTATTATAAGACTCAGAATAGGTAGAAACTGTTATAAGCATAGGGATAAAGAGAGCAGACTTGTCTGTCCACACCATTATTTTCTAAATGTATGGCTTCAAAGCCTCAGGATTTGTACTCTGTGAAATGGGGCAAAGCCAAGGCCATCCCTGTGATGAGTAGGGACATCACAAGAGGAGTAGAGGGAGAAGCACCAGAACACTGCAAAAGGATGCCCCTAAATGGTACATGAACTATGATGTGTGCTCTAGTGGAATACCATGCCACCATAAAAATGATGCTTATAAAGACCATAATAAAAGCCAACATTTATTGCATACCCACTAAGCTATGTGTACTTTTTCCATTATTTCATTTGGTTGTCACAATAAGCTTTTTTTAAAAAATACATCTTTATTGGAGTATAATTGCTTTACAATGTTGTGTTAGTTTCTACTTTATAACAAAGTGAATCAGTTATACATATACATATGTCCCCATATCTCTTCCCTCTTGTGCCTCCCTCCCACCCTCCCTATCCCACCCCTCTAGGTGGTCACAAAGCACCGAGCTGATCTCCTTGTGCTATGCAGCAGCTTCCCACTAGCCATCTATTTTATATTTGGTAGTCTATACATGTCAATGCTACTCTCTCACTACCTCCCAGCCTCCCCTTCTCCACCCTCGGGTCCTAAAGTCCATTCTTAACGTCTGCATTTTTATTCCTGCCCTACTACTAGGTTGGGTGTCACAATAATCTTTTGTTAGGTGAGGAAACTGAGACTTTAAGTGTTGGGCAACTTGCCGTGGGGTGACCATACATTCTGGGACAGTCTCACTTTGTGCCTGATGTCTTGGATTAATTATGAACAGTTGCCCCCTCACTCCCAAATGTGTTCCCATTTGGGTGATGCGTTACCCAGGGTCACACAGCTAGTAGGTGGCAGAATCAGGATTTGGACCCCTACAGGTTGACTCAAACCCACATTCTTAACCACTATGGTACAAATATGTCTGCTACAAAATTTTTGTGGGGAAAAAAGGAGAGTGCAAAATTGTATGTGTATTTTAATCATAATTGTTTTTAAAGCATTCTGTGCATAGAAAAAACTCTGAAAATAAATGCATGAGTGATTAGATATGGATGTAGAGAACATAATAGATTTTTTAAATAGTTCTTTCTACTTTACAAGTTTTCTAAATTCTCTTCAATTGGAATGTATGACTTTTATAATGAAAATAATATTTTTTAAATGCACGCATAAAAAGTATCTCAAGTAGTATTTCATGAATAAGTATTACTTGATATTTTAGATGCTATCAAAAATTAAGTACAATAGGGCTTCCCTGGTGGCGCAGTGGTTGAGAGTCCGCCTGCCGATGCAGGGGACACGGGTTCCTGCCCCGGTCCGGGAAGATCCCACATGCCGCGGATTGGCTAGGCCCGTGAGCCATGGCCACTGAGCCTGCGCGTCCAGAGCCTGTGCTCCGCAACGGGAGAGGCCACAACAGTGAGAGGCCCGCGTACCGCAAACAAAAACAAAAACAAACAAACAAACAAAATTAAGTACAATAAAGCCAAAAAGAAATGAAGAGGGAGGAGGAGGAGGAGAAAAAAAAAACGAGAAAGGAAAAGAGAAGGCTTATGGACTAAGAGTCGTGAAACCAGAGATAGGAGTCTGTAATCACTCCAACTGGCCGTGGTGTGGCTTTGACCTTGTTTCCTCAGAAGCCCCCAGAGGCTCAAATCTAAGGGAGAACACAGTGTAATAGTTACAAACACATGTCTTACAGCCATAAAAGACATTTTAGGGTCAATTGGAAAGATTTTAATACAGACTGACTATTAGATGATATTTTGGAAATACTGTCACTTAAAAAAATTTTTTTAGCTAGGATGATGGTATTGTTATGGTCAGTTACATGAAAGAATGTCCCTCCTCTTGGGAGATGCATGCTGAAATACTCAGGGAGGAAGGGTCACCATTATCTCCACAACTTATATTCAAATGGTTCAGGAAAAAAAAAAGTGTGTATGTGTGTGTCTGTGTAAAGAGAAAGAGAGCAAATTGGCAAAATATTAACAAATGCTTCATCTACTTGGAGGAGAGATGGATGTTCACTATACTATACCTTGAAATCTTTTTGTATGTTTGGTAATTTTCAAAATAAAAGTTGGGATGGACTTTTAAAAAATCTTTTTGAAAGATTAAAACAAGAAAACAAAATAGAAAAAGCATGTATTAAAATAATAATGAAAGAATCCAGGTTTTAAAGCCAGAAATTTCAATAGCAGTTAAATGGCTTAAGTGTATTATAACCCTGAGCAAGCCTTTCTAAGCTTCAGTTTCTTCATCTGTAAAGTGGTGATGATAATACCAACCTTACAAAGGTTTTTGCAAAGGAGTAAAAGATCATGTGTGTAAAGCATTTACTACTGTGCCTGTCCACAGTTCATATGAGTAAAAAATAATCTACAAGTGACACAAATAGGAGCCTCATGAAGAGCTGTGGGCCTTTGAGGAATTCAAAACGAAGGAAGTCTTTCCTTCTATAGCTCCATTTTCCACATAAATACAACTGAGCTTGACATTATATGGAAAATTCTAACTCAGAAATTTGAATAAGGTGGAATCATGGAATCATGTGGGCTAATAGTCTTTGTTGGCGCTGACCAAATCTACTCAACCACTAGTGGTTTTTATCGCAGTTGCATTTGTCTGCTTGGCTTTGTTGTGTTTTATTGTAGCCTCTTTTCTCTACCTCTGACCTAGGGTTCAAGTGAAGGGCAAAGGAGCTCAGGTTCAACCCATACAGGTGGCTCCACTGGGCACCCCAGGGTAGTCAGAGCCCTCACAAGTGGACGATAATTCAGGATGTCTTATATCAGTATCCTAACAAGACAAAACAACAAGATTCAAGTTAAGTAGTACTGGTGATGATTATAATACTAAAAAATAAAGCTTCAATATTTTACTCAAACACACATTTACTGAGTGCTTATTATGTATGCTTATAATGTGCTGAAGGTGCAGAAATGAATAAAAGTCCTTGCTCATAATTTGGTGGTGGTGGAGATTGACATGTACGTAATTTATGATAATGATATATTTGCTCAGCATTTTATAGTTTACAGACCATTTTCCCTATATTGCTTTACCCAGCTACCTCTGTAGCATCCATGTTAGCAAAGTGTCTTCTCATTGACTCCCTTATTTTATCTTCACAAGGTGATGCCCTGATACACATACTGGGTGGAGAAAGCTTCAGTTTAGATCATCTGTATCATGACATATCAGCGCCTCAACCCTTATTTAACCTAAGCCAGGACACCCACGTCTCACTCATCTTTGTATCTTAATTCTCTGCAAGGAGCCCAGAATATAGTAGCTACTGAATTAATGCTTGTTGAAGGAAGGCAGAGAGGGAGGAAGTGTGGGAAAGAGGGAGGAGGAGAAGGAGGAAGGAATGAAGGAAGGGGAGTCATTTAAACTCTGAGAATTTATCAGGCCCCTACCACGTACCTAACACGTGCTAAGCACTAGGGAAAATGCAAAAGAAGCTTAAGAGATGAAGTCCCTGTCCACAAAGACTTTTAGGCCTATGTCATCAAAATAATTTAAAGACAGTAAGTACAACTTACTTTTAAGTAAGAAACAAAAATCTAAAGAAAAATGATTGCCCCAGGATGTGCACTTGATGACAAATCAAAGAAAAGTTGTAATTGTAAGGAAACACAGTGTATTTGCAATTTAATTTATTGCAAGTTCATGAGAGTGACTTCTCTCTTGATCTGTAACATTGCCAAATTAAACTAAGGTTCAGTTGGCAAAGTTTGCACCAAATAAAAATTCCAATGAAAAACCTCAGTGAACTGAAAATCCCCTTTAAACAGGAGCTCCAATGTCAGCATTACAATTTTACTTACATATTCAACAGCCATCTCTCTTCATTCATTAACAAATAATAAACTAGCATCTCTTTTAAATATACAGGTATTGAGTTATATATGCATAAATTAACCTCACTCATGTAAAGAAGAAAAATCTATTTAAATCTTCATTTATCTTTTATTGGCCTTCCCACTTGTCATAAACAATTTGTAACCAGAGATATATCATCATACTAAACATCATGAAAAACCTCTCACTCAATAATCCAACTGATATCCAGGTAATATATCCAGTGGCAACAGTTCTCAAATGGGCCATTTTATAACCTAGGCAAAGGTTAATCATCCTTAGCTTCCTAAGTGTGATCTTAACCGAACTCCGGCTGCTTAGCAGTGACTTTCAAACAACATCCTGTTTTATGGTTAGTTAATTATTCTTTACTAACATTCATGCATCCCAGAACTGGGACCATCAAACAGTATGCTGAAAGAGATGTCTATTATCTTTATTGTTGTTGGATTTTTTTCCACACTTAAAACTTTTGTTTACAGCAGTCCTGTTGAACACTTAAATTTTATCTGTCCTTTACTGTGTTCATTTAGCTATGCCCTGCCCTTAATTTCCAAATGGATTAAGATAAGCCTCTAAAATATCTGTACAATGTAAGCAAATTTACTAAAGAAGTTAGGAAATTAAAGTAAAGAGAAATTAGGGGTAAAAAATGAGATCCTAGAGTGAACTTAGTGCCCTAAATGCCCTCTATTTATTGAAGTTAAACCACAAATTTGGCTCTGAACTTTCTAGCAACCAATACAATCAGGGAAATATCACTCATTCATTCATTCTCTTATATGATAAGTATTTATTTCACATATTAGATGAAAGGCATTTTGTTGGACATTGATTATAGAGTATAGGATAAAAAGAGACTCACATTTTCTCCTTGGAGATCTTGCCATACAGTTACATAGACAAAGTTTAACAGTTAGATATATAGTTATAAATTATGAAAATTTTATAAAGGAACAATAGTGTTCTAAGACAGCAAGTATTAGGGAAGATCAAACTTTAGTGAAATTTAACCTGAGTTCTCCCTGTGTTGCCCCCTGGTTTCTATTCTTTCTTAATAATAGAACTTCAATCTTTAGCTAGGCATATTGCTGCCCCAATAAAACATTACATTTTCCAGCCTCCCCTGAAGCTGAAGATGATCATATGACTAAGTTCTGGCCAACAAAATGTAAATTGAAATTCTGGGTGGGCTTCTGGAAATGGCTTCAAGACAGTGCCTTAGCTGGGAGAAGCATCCTTTTGTGGTCTCCCACTTCCTCCTACTAATGGCCTATGATGGCTGAAGCTCCAGTGGCCATTTTGGACCATGACATGGTCTTGAAGATGAAAGGCATGTACTGAGGATGGCAGAGAAGAAACAGGGGAATCTAGATGACACTCTGGAGATGAACCCTAGACTCCCTACCCCTGTCTTCTACATAAGAGAGATATATTTCTTGTCTAACCCACTGTTCTTTGAGTTTCACTATTTTATGTAGCTGAACATAAACCCAACTGATTCCATAGCGAAGAGAGTCAGGCAAAAGGTTGAGAAAGGAGGATTCCAATTAGCAGCCATGAAGTTGGAAAGGCCTTGGTTTACTTCAGGGACTGAAAGAAGATCAGTGTAGACAAAGCCGAACTAGTGACTATACATGACGAGGCAAAGAGATGGGCAAGCGCAGATCCCTCAGGCTCTGGGTTAGAATTCATTCCAAGTGCCACAAGAAGCATTAACATGAGGTCAGTGGTTTCCAAACCTTTATGCTGGCTACTAAGTCCCTTCTTCAAATAAAATCACAAATGCAGAAAACAGATAAATGCAGAGCTGCTCTGGGTAGAAGCTGGAATCCAGGCCTCAGAGCCCATTCCCTCTCCTCCCTTTCCTCTCACTCCCAACCTCATAGCAGCTCCTGGAGCAAACTAGAAGACCCCTAAAATACAGTGTAAGAAACATAGAATTATATGATTCATAGAATCCTTAAGGTAAACCAAGCACTCAAAAGAAACCAAGTCTTCCTAGTACTGAGACCAGAGAGAAATTTCTCCTGTGGGTCTTCACAGAGAGAAGTTGGTAATGGCTTGTTGGCCAAGGCTTCATGCCAAAACAATTCAGAGAAAGCAAGTTTAAGGGTCAGAGAGAGGATAGCAGGGGTTGGAACAATGTAAAACAAGGCCACCCAGATATTTTGCCCTCCTGTGGGCTGGCTTAATCCAGGATAGCTTCCGCCTGGTCTTGGGATGCCTTTTCTCTCTCCCCACCCAGTAAGCCTCTATCAAGCTCAGTCTCAGTGGCAGTCAGGACAGCTGCCTGCAAGCCCCCTCTGGCGCTGTCAACAGGGGCTTCTCATGGGGCGGGCACCTCCCCCCTCCAAAGATTTCCATCACACACTTGTTAGGCCTGCAAATAAATTGGCAACGCAGCTGAATTTAATCTTTTGATTTCCCCTTGAGAACCAATTTCTCCAAGCTATTCCCATGTAGACAAAAAGATTTTGTCTCACTAAACCTGTTTATTGACCAAAACTGTCTCCTGTGCTCTGACCGCTGACCTTATCTGAATATTCAAATCTATTACAGATTACAAGTTCAAATGATTTTGGTGCCCTCTGGAAGACCTGTTTTCATAGTGAGCTGATTACGAATGACAATATTATAAGGGCTTTGAGATTCTACAAACAATTTGCACCCTGGATTTACAAACTTAATATATTCAGAAGTGTGAATGCTGCTGACACTATTTTTTTTTCTTGGAAGGAAAAGTTGGCTATCCATATGTAAATGCTGCCACTTCTGCTGGTCTACAGACTTCCCCCCTCACCACACTCTTTATAACCCCTTTACTGGAATCTGCAAACGGTTCTGCACTGCAGAGAAAACATTTTGCATTCTGGGGGTTCTGGGCCTTCCTCACCCACCCCCAGTCATGTGATGGAAGTAAATGAGTCAAAAATATAGACTCTAGGACTTACATTAGCGCTGACTTAGGCAAGCCGCTTAATTCCTCTTTATCTAACCCTTCTCAGCAACCAAGGAGGATAAAATAATTCTACACCCATCTTACAAATTTGCTGTTTGGATGGGATTAATTAATTGATGATAAAGTTCTAAAAAGTCAAAAGGAGAACTTATAAGCTGTTTTTGTTAAACAGACATGTTTTAAACAATGTAAATACTCCCAAGAAAAATGTTAATAATATTAAGCCCTAACAATTATTGAGTATTACAAATGTTGGGCCCTATATACGTGTCTTAAGTGCACTGTTTCATTGAATCTACAGAAAAACTCAATGAGGTGAGTGCTGTTATTATACCCATTTCACAGATAAGGAAAACTGAGGTTCAGAGGACTGTGTAACTTGCCTGAGGTCATACAGCAGGAAACTAAAACTGATCATCACTATACTCTATAGAATTTGCAATTTTTATTGAATTTTCAGCCTCTCCCTTAAAAATACGAAAGAAGGAGTGATGTGATCAGCTAATTGACAGCTATCTCCTCACATGTGTTCACCTCCTCAGTTTACTGACCATAGCTGAAACAGGCTTGGTTCTCCCATTTGCTCAGTGGGAAACAGCTTGCTTATTTGTAGAGAATCTTGTTCTTGTCTAAGGAGTAGCACGTCAGGGAGAACCTGTTCATTTAGTCATTCTTTTTCTAATTTTTGGCAATTATCGTGACCTGGAAAGCTAGCTAACATAAATAAGTTAAAAGAATTTGGTTAAAGGGAACCTCTGATCTCACACTTTATTAATACAGTTGGCAGTAGAGAGCATAACATCTTTTTTTTCCACATACCTGTTGTTCCAACCAGTAGAAGGAAGTTTCTGTCTCTGTTCTTGCTCTGATAAAATGAAGTACAACCGTTCCAACTCAGCTGGTATAGTACAACCCTTCTGAAAGGAATGGCCTGTCCAAGCAACTAATAGTCCAGAATTTCAGAGTTGAAAACTCACTACAGGTAATTTATAGCCTAAATTTACTGAATACCCTTCCAAGACAGCCTATTTAATCAAAGTTAACTGGTGAAAATTATGAAGCCTCTTAATTGAGCTCTCCTATGGTGGGCTTTCAAAATGGCAGTGCAAGCACCACAGAAAATAACAAAATGAATAAACTACACTTTTCTCTAGTTCCATTTTCAAATACGACAGCTGGAATGAAGAGTTTAGATCTCTAGGTGGTGATCTTCATGCATAGTATAGTGTTTGTCCTGAATTTCATTGCTTTGAAAAAAAAGATATGAAAAGTCTTGATTTAGTTGGCATTTAATGTGATTTTTATATAACTTCTGTGATATAATCAGTCGCAATGGGAATCAGTGGGGAAACTTAAAGAGCAGTAAAACCTTCAGCTATTGTTCTTTCTGTGCTCTGATTGGCTTGCTCGGTATACAAAGCTGAAAAATCCCAGTTCACATACACTTACTCTATTTGTAGACACCCATAATGATTGAGTGTGGTCCAGCACCATCCTCTCTCCTCAGCCAGCCAGACAGGATGCAGGGAAGACAATAGGTATGTTGGAACAGCAACAAAGAATGTGTTGCTGTAAATCACGTTCCATTTCTGCATAGCTGGGAATAGTAATGCACAAGCCATAGGCAAATATATTATTGTCTCCTGCTCTCCCATGCACAACACACTCTTGATTGTTATTCCAAGATAGCCTTTTCTAGCATTCGATTCTGTGTTTTATTTTTTAAAAAAGCAAAATGTATATCTTACTATTATTTAAAAGTATTTTTCCCCCTTTCGTTTGGGTCCATAATCATTTCTTTCCAGCAGATAAACACATTGTCTTTCCCACACACTGACTGGTGATGTGTTTAGAACTCAGAGGTATTAAACTTCTGGAGCCCTTAATGATATCAGAAAGAAGGTATCATAAAAATGACCAGGTACTTCCCTACACCTAGTCAATTTGAATTTGGAAAATTATTAGAACTGTGTGGAAACATAAGATGGAATACGCTTGCAACACATTACATTTACATGTTTTAAATATGCCTAACCATGCATTTAATTTAGATTTAATGAAATAATTATTATATGCAACCAAAACATCAGTGTTATTAAAAACAAATTTATGGAGGATTAACAGCTGTGGTATATGTCTATACCTACCTATGCCAGAGCCTTTCATTTTCAATAATGTGTTTTTAATCATTAACTTCTATTTCTTTAAATGCACAATAATTGGGTAATTCTCCTGAGTGAGATTGATTAGGGTGCCCCTTGAAGTTTGGATAAATACCTATTGATAATTTAAATGGTATGAAATTGGCTCTGGAATCCATGCTATAGCAGCTCTTTGCATATTTATTCCATCTTTTAAGATTCATAATCAGCCAGTATGAGGCTAATAGAACCACAACATGAACTCTAAGCTGCGTATCTATGGGATGTATTTGCTGTTATTATCGACGATCAGAAAAGATACCAACATTTAGCCAAGGTTAAAAATTTTTTTATTGAGTTTTCTTTTTCTTTCTCTCCATTTTTCTGTAGGAAGAGTCATTTGAAAAGGCTACAGTTGGGGGGAAAGCAATGAAGAACAAATTGCTGTACAGGAAGTTTCATTTTTGAATAGCTGGGGAGATTAATTCACTTGACTGCAACTGGTTCATTACTACCCCCAGCTACCCAAAAATGAAATATCACATATGGTACCATCTTTGCCCCATAGGTCATAATACTATAGTGATCACAGCAGGGCTGGGCTTGATTATGGAAAATGAGACCACAGCCAATGCTCTCAAACACCCCCTGCCTGCCAAGGAGCTATCTGGGTGCTGTAATTGTGTTTACCTATTACCATGCCTTTATTTCATTACTTTGGACTTGCAGGATGCTGTAAAAGGAGACAGAATTTTGGAAGGTTCTGGAAACTCTAACCAATGAATGCTGTGTTTAGGGAGACCTTCCTCCTGTATTCTTAGAGAAAATAATTTATGCCTGCCTGCCTTCACCTAAAGTTTACGGCCTATTCTCAAAGCCCTCACCAATGGAAGAGGCAGAGGAAGCAAATAAGGAAATTAACAGCTTTCGACCTGAAACTGGCAGCACTATCCTTCCAAGCATCACGAGCCTTCGTTGCTTCATCTGTCTTAGGATGGGTGAAGAATAAACTTGTGGGTCCAGGATCTTTGCCTCAGTCATTCTGTTCTATCTGGTTTCTCAGCAGCTTCTTTTTAGGACACTGTGATCATCCTACCTTCAGCTTCTCACTTTATAATAATAATTGTTACCATTGATTGAATGTTTGCCAGGCACAGACATTATCTCATTTAATGCCCGTATCAAACTGTAAGGTAGTAGTGATGAGACCTAACACTTACTGAGCAATTTTTATGTACCAGGCATGGTTCAGAGAACAATTGTTCTCTGATTTCACATATACCTACCACCTGTATTTGGTACTATTAACAACCCCATTTTGAAGATGAGGATACTAAAGCCCAGAAGGGTTTGATGAATTCCCCAAGATCCCAAAGTTAGTACATAGAAGAGGTGTTCTGGCTCCTGAGACCATATACTGTCATACCAGGAGTTGTTATTTTGTTTTAAAATGAGAACAAAGGCTCAGAGAAGTTGGAAAACTTTCCCAGAGTCACACAGTGACTTTAACAGTGTTAAAGATGGAATTCCAACCTAAGTATGCCTGACTCAAATCCAGAGCATTTAACCCAAATAGCATGCACATTATACTTCTCCCATTTCCCAGTTATCTGAACAATTATCCATTTGAATTTGTCTGCTTATATATCCATCTCCCCTGAGGGCTAGAATTATATCTGTATCTCCAGCAACCTGCACAGAATAGGTGCCTGGCTCTTAGTAGTTGCTCAATAAACACTCATGGAACTGACATAATCAGGGCTTTTCATGACCTCCCTTCATTACAGGCAGAGTTAGTTACTCCCCATACACATGCACAATGTTCTCACTGGCTCACCTTTATTGCTTTGTGATAGCACATTCTACTTGACACTATAATTATCTGTCAATATAGCGTAGTCTCACCCACTAGACGAGGACCTCCTCTAGGGCAGGCAAAGTGTTTTACTCATCTTAGCATCCTTATTGACCAGCACCAAGCCTGCCATATACTAGGCTTTTGTGGGAGAGACTGCAAATTGTTTTCCTCAATCTCCTTCCTCTTCTTCCTGGACACAGAACTCTCTGCATTTCCCAGCCTCACCTATAATTAGGTATAGCCATGTGACTCAGTTGTAGCCAGTGGAATGTGAGCAGAAGTGACAGGTGCTATTTCTGGACAAGGTTTATAATAAATGAGTGACGTCCTCATCCTTACTCTCTTTTCCCTTCTACCAATAGATGCAGATAACAACACTCTAGAGGAGAGCGAAGCCACAAAATGGAAGAAGTTTGCATCCCTGAATTACTCCATGGAAGAGAGCTGCCTGTTGACAAGAAATACAAGAAATACTTTGGACTACTGCAGGAATGAGGAATAAATTTAGGTTCTGTTTCAGTCATTACACATTTGGAGTGTATTTGTTATAGTAACTAGCATTATCCCAACTAATACAGCATTTAATTCATGATGAATGAGTAATACTAATCCTCAACATGAACATTCTGTTTTTAATTTAGAGAGAAGGCGGTCCTATCTGTTTAAGAGTAAAATTTATAGCTTTTTCTACTCTGTTACTTCATGAAAACATCATCATTAAACCAGGGTCCACTGGTACCTAAACTATTAGGTCTATTCCTGCCTAAACTAATGCATGGCAGGAATCAACTTCATTCTCCCTCTGGGAAAATTTAGTTTGTTTCAAACAGTTGGGTGATTTGTCCAATTGTCCAGCAATTGGTTGGTGGGAGAGCCTAGCCCAGGCCTCCCCACTCCCAAGTTGTATCAATACGATAGCAAACAACCAACTGCTAAATGTTTTTTAAAAAGCCTAAAGTGACTTTTATTGGGGGGCTAATTTTTACATTCCTTCTATATGAACACACACTCAGGTCAAAGCTCAATTGACTGACTCCTATCCTTGGACCCACTTTTCAGAGCATCTAGCCATAGAGGGCAAAAGTACAAATGCTACATCCCAAGGAATGGTGCTCTTCCAGACTGCATCTAAAATTAGAATATGTTGTTCATACGTGATGCTGTATGTTAATCTTATTTTAAAAATAACTCTATATTTTATGTAAAATAAATGTATGCTTACTATAGAAACTTTAGAAAAGTAAAACTGAGCAAAAAAAGAAAATTAAAATCACTCAAACATGTTATAGGAGACATATTTTACCCAAACAGAGAGTCATTAAATATTCTTCTACCACATCACTTTCAATGACTGCAGAGTATTATATCATATAAATATATCAGTATTTATTGATTGAGGCCTCATATGTACCAGCCATCAATAAAATGGAACCACAGTCTAGGATATGGGTGATCAAAGCAGTAAACATGGTAGTTTTGTTTTTTCATTGATTCATTCATTTAACAATCATTTATCAAGCACACTCTCTGTGCCAGGTACTGGAGGGCCCACAGTGAAAGAGATGAACAAAGCTCTTCCTTGTCAGGGTAGCTCTCGTGCAGGTGAGAGTCACTGTGGTGTCACAAAATGCTACTGTCCTACTCTGCCTTCCTCATCCCTCTTCCCACACAGCCAGCATTCCCCTGGGAATGGAGGCGAGCTCAGTAGAAAGAAGGACTTTATTTCCCTACAAGGACCATACATTCACATTGAGTAGATAAAGCCCAAGAAGCAGTAAGAACATGGGGTAGGTTGCATTATTTATTTACAACTCTTCCTTCCCTCATTGCCGTTTCCCTGACTTCCCTGGGACTAAAGTATATTCCCTATTCCATTTGTTGACCTTGAGCTTAGCCTCATGACTTGCTTTGAATAATGGGATGTGGGTAGAAGTGACGGCTGACAGTGTTCCAGTTCCAAGCAGAGACTAAAGAGGCATCTCATGTTTCTCCCATTAAGAACTGGGTATCCTCTCTTGTGCCGCTGCCCTACACCATTAGAAGAGGATGCCTTCAACAGGCAGCTGTTGCTCCTTCAGCCTGGGTCCCAAAATGAGAAACACATGGAGCTACCTGAACCCCAACTGTAGCTCAAGGCAGAGCCTCCCCAGGGACCCACAGACTTATAAGGACCTTCCCCAGGGACCCATAAGCAAGAAATACACATTTGCTATTATAAGCCACTGATATTTGGGGGTTGTTTGTTTTACCACATTATCATAGCAATAGCTGACTAATCCAGAACAATACAAAATATAGTGCTCAGTTGTGAAGGTCTCACTGAAATGTCATGTCCTCCAGGACGTGTTTCGAGATATTCCCTCATCATCTCGTTGCCTCACCCGTCAGAATCAATCTCTCCTTTGTGCTTCTTTAATATTTTGCCTGCTCCTCTGATACATCTGACTTTTACCACAGCCTGCCTTTTATACACATTTAGTTGTATGTGTATGGAATTCCTCTGGAAATATAAGCTGTTTGTTGTTGCTGGTTTAGTTTTTTGAGAGCAGAGTACTCTTCACAGTGTCTCGAAACTGTCTACTGTCTGGCATGGAGTAGATGCTCAAAACTATTTAATTGAATGAATGAATGAATGAGAAGGTCTTCGGGAATGCCGGTAGAATGTAACTGAACAACGGCATGCTAGCCTAACCTTGAGATGCACCGTGGTGTACAAATGCAAGTACAGAAATTGCATCCTACTTTGAGTAGGTGCAGGAAAGAATACGCAGACATTTAAACCAGAACAAGTTATATAGGAGACAGCATCCTACCCTAGAAAGAGACTGCACCCATAGTCAAGAGACCTGAATTCCAGTTCTCACTTGGATACTAGCCCGCTGTGTTACCTTGGGCCTCATTTTTCCACAGCAAAGGACGAACAATAATAATTTTACTCACAATGCTGTTATAAAGATCCAGGAAGACATACATACATGACAGAAAAATATCAAGTCCGTATGAAGCCTAGCAGGGACTTCCCCGGTGGTCCAGTGGTTAAGACTCAGCGCTGCCACTGTAGGGGTGTGGGTTCAATCCCTGGTTGGGGAACTAAGATCCCACATGCCACATGGCCCCCCAAAAAAGTACATATATATATTTTTTAAAAAGCATATGAAGCCTAGCAAATCAGCTTCTTATTCTTTTAGAGGAAGAGAGCCCACATTCCATACACCTCCAGGAATCCAAAAGATGAATCATTACAGGACCACACAAGCTCACACTGAAGCACTGTAGGCATCGCTCACTTATAGTGGTTACTGTTTTGCAGTGACTTTTACAGGTGCCTATTTTTCAGCTGGAAAATAAAAACTGAATATTTTAAATGTTTTATTGCCAGGGACTACATTAAAGTTGGGAATTTTTTTAAACTTATGTTATCTGCCAGGCAAAGTTAATTCCTCCTCTCAGCTCCCACAGGACTTAGTTTACATCTTCTTACAAATGAATTGTTTACAGGTCTGTATCCCAAACCAGTCTGTGTGCTTCTGAGGGCTGGGCCCATGTGTGAGGTTTCTACCCTATGCTAGAACAGAGAAGTATATACATTTTAGAAGGACTTTACTACGGGCATTAGCATTTTTAAGTGTTAGAACTCTAAAGAAAAGCTCAAATTTTCTGCAAAAGTTGTGTCTGTTCATTAATACCTCCTTTGTCAATGATGTCAATTAATTGAGAGACGATTGTGCCTTTCATATATTCTATGCAAAAAACATATATGTAGTGGCAGATTCTAAACTGTATTTCATTCTCCTTATTCTCTTTTATAGAGAAAATCATGTATGATGTTTCTCTTTCTTTTCTTGCTCCAGGTCTTGATGGTGAATTCGAGTCACAGAACACAAAGGAAAGAACATAGATTTTGGAGTCTCACCACTCATGTTCAGATCCTCACTTTGCCTTTTATTTTAGGTCTTGTGATCCTGGGCATGATTCTTGACTTTTTTTGAACTTCAGTCTCCTTATCAATAAAACAGGGATTATATCACCTCCCTTGCAGGGTTGCAAAGCTTAGATATGATTCATGAAAATACCTAGCACCATCCCTCACACATAATACGTGCTCAACAAAACAAAGTTATCATTGTTAGTTATTTTGTTGTACTTTGATGTAGGACAAAGGCGCCCATAGAAGATACTTTTGTAGAGTTTTTTGCCCCTAAAGGAAATGTCCCATATTACTGTACTTTTAGTCCTTATTTCTACTTTCATAGTTTCTCCATCTGCTCCCTCAGTATTGGGCTCCCAGCTGTCAATTCTCATGGCCATCAGTAAGAAATGACAGCTGCCTAGCTGCCTCTTCTTGCTGTCAGGCTGCTACCAACTAACTTTCTACTTCAAATCTGCTTAGAATTATATGTCAAATGGAATAAATAATACTGCATAGAGCCTGAAGATGCCCTCCATGGGGCCGAGTGAAGGACATTTAGCGCACGGGCTTTGTTACAGCTACTTTGGGGACTCAGCCTTTCTTCCTCTGCCTTACAGTTTGTGTCTGTGTTTCTGAGGGCCAAGATTGCTAGCTGAATAACGTCTTGTCACGCAAGTCTCTGCTCTATTTCTTTCCCAGGAAAGAAAACAGTCTGGGAGACACATCTCTAGATACCATGGTATAGATTCAGTACCTTTAAAAAAGTTATTATTGTTGCTACTATTATTATTATTATTATTTTGAAATAATTTTGCTCAGCGGTGTATGCAGGGCAAAGAACACTAGATTGTGAGGCTACGTTTTAGGTTCTAGCCTCAACTCTATTAAACGATTTTAAGAAAATGTCTCACCCTCTCTGGATCTCAGTTCCTTAATCTGAAAAAGTGAAAAGATTCAACAGAATGATCTGTGAGCTTCTACATCCTCTGACTCTACATCAAGGTACCCAGACAACTGCTTGGCAAGAACTACAGTATGTCTGGAAATAGACTTCACTTTATGGCTTTGGCCTTCGTGGTTTGCTCTAACTTAAGAATGTCAGTCGATAGCCAAATTCTTAACACCGTTTTCTGGTCTCTTTACTATTTCTTTTTATAACGATTTTGTCCTTAATTTGGACTTATTTCAAGGAGAAAGATGTTAACTACTTAAAAGTGATGGGGTGTTTTAATCTGGGCTGGGAAGCCTGTTCCTTGAGAATGGCTTAATTAACATTTCCAGGTTCATAACATTTTCATTTATTCATCTTTTTGTTTTTAAATGGTTTTTTAACTTTTCCAGAGGCAGCGATCTTATGTTCCTAATGGATTATAAGAGAGAGAGTGGGTCTGCTGGGATCTGCATTCTTATTAGCTTTAAGATTCACATTAGGAACAAAAAGGAAGCTTAAGCAGAATAGGTCCACGGTGCTAATAAAAAAGAAACAGAACTTTAGTTCAACACAAGATAATGTGGCAAGATTGCCAAGCAAAAAGCAGATTGAAGGAAGGGCCTCCCAGTGACCTTGGAACAGGACAAATATTTTTCTTCCCTGAGCTCATTCTCCAGCGGGGAAACTGTGCCTTACACACCAGCAGTGGATGTGCTGGGGCAGACTTACCACAGTACCACAGGGATGCAGAGACTGGTTCTCTGAAGGGGGACAGTGAGCTACTGAGTGAGAGTGATAAAACCTGAAACACATGGCTGGGCGGCCCTGGATGAGCTGAGGGATGGTTGCCTCCAGAAATTGGGACAAGGACGGAGCACTGTGTCCTGCATGTGCGGGGGCCCGAATACAAATTAAATTCAGTTCATTGAAAAAGTACCGGACCAGGAGTCAGGAGGCCAGTCCCCTAATCCTGAGCTCTCGCTAACCAGGGTATGTTCTTAAGCAAAATATTTCATATTTTTGGCTCTGCTTCCACATCTGAAAAATGGGACTGTCAGTACCAACTCAGCATATTTTCTGAGATGGTTGTAATGACCGATGCGCTAGATGAACATAAGAGGTCTCAATTTTAATATGACCAGCTGACAATAGTGCTTTGTTTCCTGCCTCCTTTAAAGCCATGGTTGTGACAGCTGCCAAGCCTCAAAAAGCACATCTGTTAATAACAAAACACTAGGTATTGCTTTGTCCACTTGGGAAAATGGCTTAAGTCTGGCTTTGCCCTGGCCTTCAGCAATTCCATAAGGCACAGAATGAGAGTGTTATACCAAGGATCCTGTGGGCCTGAGAGTTGGTGTCTGTGAAGTCCTTGCCCTGAGTCACCCTTGCTGAGAGTGACAATCAGAACAGGAAGCTCCCCGGGAATGCTTCTATGGCATGGTTGCTTCTCAAGCTCGTGGCGGAAGAAAGCACTGCATGTCAATATTGGTCCTTAATGGAAATTTATTGCATGTCTTTACTCTCCAGAAACTGAGCCAGTTTTATTTGTAGTAAGGATAGCGAATATGTTCAGAGAGCAGGATCATTTATCTAAAGTCACAAGCCAAACTGGCAAGAACTCTAATTATCTATGGGCACTAGATAATTAAAATGCCTTATTATTTATTTGCTTTAATGCTTAATACATTTTCTTTGTAGGGGAATTCAAGGGTTAAGCCATCCCAACATGCCTCACTCCCAATTTATAAAATGGAAAATCTTCCATAAATCAAAAGTTACAAACAGACTTTGTAATGTCATAACTCTTGCGGCGGCTCTCACCTTGATTGATTCCTATACATACATTCTGGCTGATTACCATAATGTGCTCTTGGGGGACAATTGGCACTGGATAGGGAGAAGGAAGCAGGCAGGGAAGTAAATAACAAATGGACCTGGCTCCTCCTCATCGAGAGTGATTTCACTCCAATGTTCCATCACATCAACTGGGAAAGAGAGTCGTAGGGTTTAGGCAATCAATTACAGATATGTGTAGAGGCAGACACAATCATTTCACTGATTGTCACAGGTCTCGAGCAGTGACACCAAAAAGTGATCCGTCACTCCATTTTCTCTGACACCCTGAGAAAGATGGCAGACACTTGTAGACTAACAGGCTCCGGGACCGGTTGGCTTATAAGATTTAAAAATCGCTGTGTTTCAAACTTATCCAAACCTTTAAATACCTCTGTTGCTAAGATTTCATACCTTTCTGGCAAACGTTTAGAAAGATGACCAACAGGCTGATGACGTCACGCCAGAGTGTTATGTACTGTCTCTTGTCACTGCAACCGATGTCGTCACTGTGTATGCTGCAGTGCATCAGAAAGGTGATGGGAAGGAAGGAAACACTTTCTTCCACCATGAGGAACATGGCAGCCTCCTCGTTAATTGCCCCATGGGACAATCGTGGGGAGGACCCCACTGGTGCAGATGAGCCCCTGCCTCTACTCCACCCACATTTACAGAACCTTCGGTCCATCAGGTTTGCTGCCACTGGATGCCTGGACTTAGTCCCCTCCCATTCAATATGGTTTTCCTGAGTCAGCCAGCCTCTACCAGCTGGGATTCTACTTTGTCCATGCCGCAATAATCGGCAATCTTTTTTCCGTAAGAGTCAGTTCATGGAAAATGAAAATATATACAATCTACATCTTTTTTTTCAATCGAAATGAAAAAACACTTCATTAAGATCCATGGGTTAAAAAGAAAAAAGTATGCTCTTACACACGAATGACCTATTTAATTAAATAACAGAATGTCTCTGAGAAAATGGACATTGCCTTTGAACACTTAAAATATTAATATATGGGTATATTTGAGAAGTAGTATCCTACAGTCAGCTTTTTAATTTTTTTCCCCTGAAATCTGACTGCAGACCACTTCTTACAACCAGGTGGGGCTCTGTGTGGGGTCTCTAGGGTGAGGGATGATGTACAGGACTTCTTCCTAAGGGGAAGCTACATCCTGTCCCCCAGATACAGCCTGAACCAACAGTACTGAGAAATGCTTGGCAGCATGAGGGTAAAAAGTCAGTTGAAGCAATCTTGTGTACAAAGTTCCAAACTGCAAAGTCTCCCAGACAGGGCGGAGAAGGTTGGCGGATTCTATCATCATCGTCACTGAAATCGACTAGGTCCGTTTCTGCCATTTCTTCTGGCAGTCGGAGCCTTTACCAGTCACCCAGGCACTATCTCTTCCATCAGCATATTTTCTCTTGGCACTGGAGGATCTAAAACGAACCCAGCACAGTCTCAGCCTTCTCCGTGTAAATCATCAAGAGATATGACGACCTTCTGCAGAAATGATGTTCTGCATTTCAACGTTCATCCACTTCTAAACTAAATCAGTGGCAGCAGCCTGGTGCTCTGCTGGGTTCTTCAAACCACTTGACTCCAAGCCCCCTTAAATCCTTTCACTCACACTGGCAACCCCCTTGTAAACTGCCCCCAGCAGTTCCTCTATGCTTACTGACTGTTCAACAATGGTCCACTTTCCACCTTTAAAAAGGCCAGAGAGCAGGTACCTGGGAATGATTAAAAATAATTACTGATGTTCCCACAGCATTCTGTACTTCTAAAAGAGCTTTCATGTCTGTCACTTCATTTGACCCCCGAAAAAAACGGCCCCTGAAAGTCGCTGGACATCCTAAGGACAGAGGAACAGAGACGATAAGGGATTAGCTCAAGGTCATATAGCATGTTAGCAGCAATCCAAGCTAAACTTTTGGACTTGCACTGTGTGTATCCTGCTCCCTAGAGACAAAAGGTGTAGCAAAAACAGTATTAGTAATGACAATTAATTTGTCAAAATCTCTGACCATTTACCGAGAGGCTGAGTGCCTCATCCACATCACCTTATCTGACACTCTCAACCCACTTTGTGTCCCTCCTGCTAAAATGATAAAATCCGTAGCACCCCTCCATATGCTGTGCACTCCAGCATGGAGACCTCAGGGAAGTCTCTGGCACTGCCAGTGGCTGCCCTCAGAGTGGAAAACTTAGGTCAAAATCTGGGCATCACCAAAGATTTCAGAGTAACTGCAGAAAGCCCCAGAAGAAAATCTTTAACTGAGTATAGAACTCTCATAAAATGCTATGGGCCTGGAAAATGATTTCATAAGTTATTCTGATGGCAAAAATGTATGAAACAGAATTGACTAATTCATAAATAACTTCAGAATCTCATCTATTATTTCTCACATCATAACTTACAATGGAATAATTGTTTCTAATTCTGCTGAGTATTTTCTCATGCGTTTTGGTCCCCTTGGTAAATCGTATTAGTCGGGTAACTCCTAAGACATTTGCAGCTTGCCTCTATTATGATGAGAACAAGTAAATATTAAGAGCAATTTGTTTTTAGTACAATTCAGCATTAATTTCACCATTGGGACCTCCTTTTTTTCCTTTTAATTTCTCATCTCAGAGAAAATTGGCTGAGATTCCCCAAAGAAGGGCTCACAGGAAAAACAAAACAACAGAAAAGAAAACCCGGTGTCCTATGATCTTATACAAATCTCAACTTACATTTTATTTACTATGTACATTACTGCAAACCCAAGATGAACCATAACTCCATTTAGATAATAATAATCAAATTATCCAACCTGGGATAGCATGTTTTATAGATTTTGGTCTAAATTTAATATAAAAATGCAGTAGTCCTTGTTTGGAAGAGTTTATTAAGGGTTAGCAAAGAAAAAGCTTTTTCAATAGTCTATAACTCTCTAATGGCCTTTTTCAAATAAAACGGGAAAGAATTTGAAAAGAAACCTATATCAGTGAGCTGCAATTGTAACATTACAGTACAGGTCTATAAATCTTGACATGCTTAGAAGATTGCCTAAACCAGCAATATAATCTGTCCAAACCTCATTGTCTCCACCACCAGCCAGCCTCATTTTAAGAAATGTATGTGGTCTTCAACCTAATTTTATCACCTTCATTTGTAAACTAGTCAATCAATCAAAGCATCCTGGGAGTCTAAATAGAAAAAAAGAAGTGCATTTTCATGCATTCTGGGCGACACAGTCAAAAATTAATCTCCACTTGATCAGACATTTCTCGCCCTCATCTCAATAGACTATCATTAGGGTCAGCAATGTATATTAAAAATAGAGTTGCCACAAACAGTGCAGCAGCTGGAGTTTGCAGGCTGCCTTCCCTTTCTTCAGAAAGCTTCCTCCTCCGTGTGAGCCTGAATATGTTCACTAGATTCATCTGGAAGGAAGCAGCTGGAAATAGGAAAGAAAACGCCTGCAGCCCTCAGGAAATGCACATTGCTTCCCAAGTGTCTGGACCATGAAGCTCTCTTCAAGTGAGGCTCTTACTGAGAAAATATTTCCTAAATATACATGCATAACGATCAGGCCCGGGGAGAGAGGTGTTCCCTATACTCTGGGGGTGAGGGTGGGAGCTCGCCCCAGGCCAGGACAGATAAACATGAAGAGGAAAGGCTAGACAGTAGCCAAAGCTCCAGGAAAAAAAAAAGTGGTTTAGAGCTGTCTTGCTCCTCCTCTCGTCTCTCCAACCTTCATGAGTTCTGCTCTCAGGCAAATAAATGCCTCTGTATTGGGTGAGGCCACAATGGCGGCGCTTTCCTGGCAGTAACTCTGTCAAGTGCCTCCTTGGATCTCTGGGTGCTTAGAAAGGAATATCCATATCTCTCCTTCACTATGTATTTGTTGAAGGAAGGAAGTTAGCTGATGGTAACTTCATTTTTAGGCCCTTAACCTTGGAGGCTTCCTGTACATCTCTCTCTCTCTCTCACAGAGAGAGATTCCTGTTCCATGAAGCAGGAAATCCATCGAGCTTTACCAACAAAATATAACTCTAACCTGACCACCTCTTGACACTTCCTTTGCTACCGTGCTGCTTAGAGCCACCATCATCTCTTGTCTGTCTTGTTAAAACAGCACCTGCTAGGTCTTCCTGAGTCTACACTTCCTCCGAGTCTCAACACGGAAGCCAAGAGTGATCCTTTTAAAACGTAAATCAAAGTATTCTACCATTCTGCTCAAACCCTTCAGTGGCACCCTTTTACTGAGAGTAATAGCTAATGTCCTTAAAATAGGGTACTTAAGGCTACGAAAATGATGCTTAAGTATCTGGGTCCAAGATTTCCCTACAATTGCCTCAGTTTGTCAACCTGACAAAATCCCATTCCTATGCCACTGATAATCTGGCTGAGATTATTAATAATCCTACCATTTACTGAGCACTTTCTGTGTGCCAGGCATTGGGTTCAGTTTTCTACCTTCTTTATCTCAAGCTACCAACCTCTTTATAAATGGGAGGCATTTAGGACCTGATGAAGGTCAGGACTTTGTGCCATTGTAGGTGTGGCAGGTGTTAAGTTTCTACTTCTATCAATTATAAAAGAACTGGTCAGATGTATAGTAGAAAGAACTTTAGCCTTGTGTTCAAATCCTGGCTCCACCAATTTGGGGCTGGAACAACCTTAGACAAGTTATTTAATTTCCCTGTTTGTTTGTTTAAGGCATAAAAAGCCCACCACAATGCCTGGCACAGTTCTTGATACTTGATAAATGTTCTCTTCCTTGTCCTCTGTTTGCCCGCCCTGAGCAAAATTCAGAAGTAAGCTGAGTTTGCTTAGTAAGATTCTCTCAACTCTATCCACAAGGGACCTGACCTCAGGATAACCATGGGTCACTTTATTTTAAAGGAATTAGGAATATTTGCACTTTAAAAGGTGAGGATTGGGCTTCCCTGGTGGCACAGTGGTTGAGAGTCCGCCTGCCGATGCAGGGGACACGGGTTCGTGCCCCGGTCCGGGAAGATCCCACATGCCGCGGAGTGGCTGGGCCTGTGAGTCATGGTCGCTGGGCCTGCGCGTCCGGAGCCTGTGCTCTGCAACGGGAGAGGCCACAACAGAGACAGGCCCGCGTACCGCCAAAAAACAAAAAAGGTGAGGATTGTGCTTTCCATCAAGGAATGGATCCCTCAGTGGGGATCAGATGGCCTTCCCAAGGCCCCTCAAATTCATGCCATGTGGACAACTGTCAGTATCCTCTTTGGGTTCCACACACTAATGCTGGCCTGCCTGCACACTCCTTCCATGTAGCTATTCCCCAAGGACTCACCCAGTGAGTAGTACACCATGGTCCTTCACTACCCATCTCACTAAAGCTTAAAATTTCTTATTGATCTCTCTTTCTACAGCCACCAGTTCAACAAACGTCAGGAAAGCTTCGATGGAAGTCTAGAGACCATCTCCAAAATTCCATTTATTTACTCACAGCTTCGTTTATCTGACAAACGTGTTGAGCAGTCACTGTGTGCTAGGTTCTGGGGATACTGGATGAGTGAGATCAAGTCCTAGCCTTTGGGAAGGTGTCCATCTAAAGCCAGGTTTCCCTGAGTATGGTGTGTGTACCTCCTACAGGGAGATAATTTTAGATAGTACAGCAATAGGTTTTTTTTTTATATAAGAGGTATACGAACATCCAGAATTCAAAGTGGTTCACCCTGAGCCTGGGAGCGTACTCAGGCAAACAAGCCCAGGGGTGGGAGTGGGGAGGGGAGTCATCGTTGTTGGGAGGCAGATGGAAATGGGGAGTCCAAGCTTCTCCAGGAGCTGCACTTTGAAAGAAGAGTATGATTTTTCCAGGTAGAAATGAGAGAAGAGGTACCCCGCTAAATGGGTGAACAGGCTGACACTCTTAAGACAGTAAATTGTTTATTCAAGGTCAACAGCTAGTACAGGGATTTGAACCCAGAATGGCCACACTCTCAAGAAGTATGGAGTAGTGGTTAGGAGTGTGGGCTTTGGAGTTGGACAGAATACAAGGGAGGGCCAAGTCTCAGCTCTACTGTTTATTACCTGTGGGACTTTTGACAAGTTGCTCAGTTTCCTTGGGTCTGAAATGGGAATAATCATAATTCCTCCCTCCTATATGTATAACTGATTCACCTTGTTATAAAGCAGAAACTAACACACCATTGTGAAGCAATTATACTCCAATAAAGTTGTAAAAATAATAATAATTCCTCCCTCCTAACATTTTTTTTGTGAGCATTACATGCAATAATGCAGCATTATCATCATGCGGCAAATAGTAAGTGTTCAATAAATGACAAGGGTCGTTCTTATTAACATGAGGCAGTTACTTATCCCTCTGTAGCCTGTCTCCTGCAGAGTGAACTACTTTGCCTGGCTTTGGTGCATTGCAATGCCTGGCAGATAAAAAGATGCAATAAACATTAGCTGATTTGTTGAATGAAGAAGTGAATGAACGTATAAATACCTGTTTACATACTATATTAACTGGATAGTGCAAATATTCCCCTTTCCTTTGTAATATTTGAGAATATAATCTAAAAATAGAAAATAGATGCATTTCAAACCTTATATGTTGGGATAATGTGTGCAAAAGATTTCTAAGACTCAATTTTTCTAAAAACTTAAAAACGCTCTCTGGCAAAACTACAGGAACAGTAAAATGATCAATGTTTGCCAGGGATTTGGGGTTAGGAGCAGACGGGGAGGAATGAATAGGCAGAGTTCAGAACATTTTTAGGGCAATGAAACTATTCCATATGATACTGTAATGGTGCATACAGGACATTACACATTTGTCAAAACTCATAGAATGTACAATGCAAATCCTAATGTAAGTTGTGAACTTTAGTTAGTAATAATGCATCTATATTGGTTCTTCCATTATAACAAATATACCACATTAATGGTAGATGTTAATAATAAGAGAAACTTGGGGAGGGGGAATAATATGTAAACTCTGTACTTTCTGTACAACTTTTCTGTAAACCTAAAACTGTTCTAAAAAATAAAGTGTATTAAAAACAATGCTCTAGGGACCAGGAGAGATCAAACCGGAAGACTCTTCTTTGACTCCACTGAGGCCCAGAGAGGGAATCTGGGTTCAGGATAGCTCAGAAGTGAAAGAGGAGAGATTTTGTTCATGCTGTGGTCTATAATAGAAACTCACTCATGAAATAAGAGCAGCAACAAAAAGATGTGTGCATACACCTGAGACATGAGTCAAGAATGCTGTGCTTAATGTACTGGAGAAATTGTTCAAGGACAAGCCACCCTCACGTGAAGGTAATGCCCGCCATTACTCCAAGGTCAGCAAGACCTTGTGATGGAGCCTTTCCTACAGGTGTGGGCAGAGGTGAACGCCTGGGAATGATCGGTTCCAAGTCTTCAGGGGCTTGAATCGGAGCAAGGCCCTACTCCCTTTACTGGAAGACTCCCATCTTTTGGAACGGAGGCTCCTTGAAGGTAGGCAGTGGACTGCTTTCCTCTCAGATGTGTTTGAAGCCCTCAGTTGGGTTGGATCATCATTCATAATCATGTAGCCAGAACTGAGCCTTCCTGCCCCTTCTGCCCTCTCAATTCAGTCTTTCTTCTCCTTTTCTTGCTAGGGATGTCACTTCTTTAGATACATAGGCACCCTCTCTTTTCCTCTCTACGCCTACTTATTCATTGATATAGTCATCATTTTCTCCCCACGTTTTTCCTTTTTAATTAAAGTATACTTACATTATAGTGAAATGCATATCTCTTAATTGCAGTTTGGTCAGTTTTGAAAAACTCCATGTACTTACACAACTCCAGACCCCTACGAAGACGCAGAACCTTTCCATCACCCCAGAAAGTTCCCTTGTGCTCCTGTCCCAATCAATCCCCCTTCTATTCCAGAAAAAAAACCACGATTCTGATTTCTCTCAACGTATATTAATTTTGCCTTCTCAACTTTGTATACTCACTAGGAAAACTCCTTATCCCTCCCTCAAAGCCAAGCCAGACATTACCACCAGAATGTGTTACTTCCCTCTCTGGGTTCCCTCTCTGGGTTCCCAGTTTGAAAATTTTTCTTTTGTGTCTTTCTCTCCCATTAGACAATGCACTTGTGAGGGATCATATCATATCTTATTCATTTTTTATAATCAGTGCCTATAATACAGTGGATAGTCAATAAATGTTCTTTAAATGAATGAATGATGAATACCTGCCAGAAGAACATCTTCCTTTGTCTTCATCTTGGTTAAATCCCTAATTCCCACACTATTTGTTTTTTGTTTTGTTTTTGCATTTTTTTATTATTATAAAACCAATACAAGCTCACACAGAAGGGTGTAAGGTGCCTAGTGGAAGCATTATTCCCTAGATTAACCACTATTAGTAGTTCCTTGTGTATACTTCCAGAAATGGCTATGCGTTTCTTTTTTTACAGAAGTGTTTTTACACTCTACATACCTTCTTAAAACTTACTTTTTTTACATAAAAGTATGTAACAGCAGTAATAATATTTAGAACTAAAACATAGTATCTACTATGTGCCTGCTAACCTAAGCATTTTATATATAGTAACATTTATTTTTCATAATAGTCCTTTGAGGTAGGAACAATTATTATAGTTTTTGATGTTTAATTATTAATTATTATTATTTACTATTAAAGTTTATTATTTTACATATGAGGAAGCTGAGACACAGATTAAGTAACTTGCTGAAGGTCACACATCCTGGAAATTATTTCATATTTTTACATATATATCTACCTTTTGGGGTTTTTTGATAGCTACAAAGTATTCCAATTTATGGCTGTACCATGACATTTAACCAGTCCCTTCTTATGGTCATTTATGCGTTTCCAATTTTTTGCAATTACAAAGTAGTTTGCAATGAATTCCTTTATACATATATTGTTGCTTTCTTGTCGGAATATATCCATCCTGGCATTGAGCTAGGTCAAAGTGTGAACATTTCACATCTTGACAGTCACTGCTAAATTCCCATCTAAAAAGACTACACTGATTCTCACCCATACATTGCCTGGGAATACCTGTTTCCCCAAACTCTAATTCCACTATCATTAAACTTTAAAAGTTTTACCTCTCTGATAACTATGCTATATCTTTGTTGTTTTGATCTGCATTTTATAAAACAGGAATGAGGTTGACTATCTTTTCCATACATTTGTGACCATTTAGATTTTTCTATGTTGTTTGTGTTTCTATTTCCCTCTTTTTTTTTCTATTGAGTTATTAACCTTCTCATTGATTTGTAAAGACTCTTTGTATATTGACCCACTAGCCCTTTGTCTATCACATATGAAGCAAATATTTTCCCTCAGAATATCACTGTTCATGGTATTTTTTCATGATAAAAAGTTCTTAATCAATTTATCTTTTAAGACTTTTGACCTTGACTCCCATTGAAATTCCATTGTAAAATTCTAGCCCCTCTTTTATTGCCTTTTCCTCTTTAGCCAGAGAACTTCTGATATTGACACGACATAACTTTTCACAACGAGTCTATGTTGTAACTAAAACCAGCAACCAAAGGAAATTAATCATTTGGAAACAAGGCCATGGGGCTTCATTGGATGTTTCATTAGGTGATAACAATTGACTGGATTTGGTACCAGTTCAGCAGGTGTCTCATATTGATAGATAAATCCCTTCCCCTAGCAGATGGTGTCAGGATGGAAATTTTTGTAGTATGGGACAAGTTAAGGAAGTACATAAATAACACTGCTTTTGATTCCCAACTTCTTCTGAGTTTCAACACGTGGATGGTTTAAGCAGGTGCAGCCGTGTCAATACACTGGCAGGGAGTGATTGATTTTGCCAGCGTCAACTTCAGGCAGCAAGCAAGATGAATAAAAACATTCCACCAGGGCACTGAGGGACAATCAGGATCCTCAGGCCCTCCGAAAGATTTTCACGGATCCAAATTCTAGACATTTTGATATAGAAGACCTAATTTCATGCTCTGCAGAGGGGACAGAATGCAGGCAGGAATTTAATGATTGATAAGTGCCTCCATTTTCCAACTCTCATCAAAATAATCCCTGCACAGGTTTATGTAGCACTTTGTTCTACCTAAAGGACAAAGTGAAGGTCATAGAGAATTTCTTGGGGACTTTTACCTGTGATTCCGAAGTGTCTCCTCTGGGATCTATTTTCTTATCCATTCAGGATGGGCCCTTCTATTCAACTGTTCAGGATTTTTTAAACTCTTCTCTCCCCCTCTCAGGAGATGAATGGTGTGCGAAGTGAGAGGGTGATAAAATGTTAGCCATTTCCCACTTGTCAGGCCTCTCTGTAGTAAGCCTGTTCCCTTCCTCTTTTTCTTACTGTCCTTCCACAAGGGGTCATTCTAGAGAGAGAGTGAAGGATGAATTATTTTATTATCTTATTTTTTATTTTTAGAAATGCTATTATAACCTTCATCAGCAAGAATCGTTAGTAAATATTGAAAACATGTTTCCATCCCTGTTATTGAAAACAGTAGTAGAGTATTACAAGGCTTTTGGAAGACAGGTAGTGGGAAGACCTGGAAAGAAAAGCTATTTACTGCCTCCACCCCCCAGAAACATCAACTATTTAACCTACCTTGAGATTCTTAAACAAAAGGCTAATGTAAAAGAGAAGTGCCATATCTTACCGCCTTCCAAGAAGAAAGGTATATTTAATGTATTTTAAAGTACATAAACTCGATACTGAAATGACTCAAGTAAAATGACACTGGGTATTTTTGTAAGTCATGAAACTAAGAATTTTTGTGAATAATGCTGCTTATGCAGAAAAGGAACCATAAGAGTTTGATTTATAAAAATATCCAGTTTCACAAAAATAACCTTTTAACCTTTTAAAACCTTTTAAATCAATTCAAGAAAAAGAAACATTTGACCCATAAACACCAGATCCAATTTGACAGATATTCCTAACTGACAGTATTAAGCTTAAAAATAAAAACATATTCTACCATATTAACTAAAAAAGTAATCATATAATTAATAGGTGAAAAACAGAGAGAAAGATTGCTGAAGATTAAGATTAAGCCCTGCAGAAGCGAATGTTCTAACTAGAAATTGGTTTAATTAATAGCACATTTTACATAATGATTACAGTGTAATTGCGCTGACTAGCAGAGTGTCATTAAATATATCCATGCTCCTTTACAACACCCTAAGGCTAAAAATAATGAGTTACATTGAAAATCACTGTGCAACAGGTTCATAAATAACATTTAAGCCTATACAAGGCGAATACTTATAAATAATAAATATTTGCCTTTTGTAATTGAAGGAAAAATGACAGCCTTCTTTTTCTACTACCATGTAGATTGCCATGTTATAATGCTGAAAAGATTTTTCCCCTTGCTTTCTCTAGAAGGTGTTGAATAATTTATTCAAGTGCTAATATTCCACGTAGTCTGACTTTGAGGAACAAATATTCCTACATAAAGAATAAATGCCAAGATGCTTATTACCCCTCTTGCTTTACTTTACACTATGAATCCCCCGTAAACTACCACAGTCTATTACACCTGTCAAAGGAAGTTAGTGGCCAAATTTTCTGGCAGAGGAGAACATTTTTCTTTATTTAAAAATTACCCCTTCTCCCCAAATGTGCATCATGCTCAGGGTTGTTATGAAGCAGCAGATGCTCTGTGACTTCAGAAAAGAAGCCAGACGCCCAATAACTTCTTAATCTCTCACGCTTCTCCTGAGAATCAATATCATCTGATAACAATGGCTGCGGTTCCTTGTCCATGCACTTGACCCTGGCCCAGGCTTATATCTGCAAAAGGTCCATGTTCCTGAGCCTCACCTGCTTCATCTCCTCAGTTCCAAAATGAAGTTGAGCTCCTCCAGTGCTTGGGAGAAAGCAGAGAGAAAGGCAGCCTCCAAGAGGGTCTGAAAACACCCCAGAGCTTGACTTCTACCAGTGGCTTCTCTCCAAGGATGGCAGGAAAGAGGGTGTCTCCAGGCTATAAGGAGAATATGATTTGGTGGGGATGATCTTACCTGGAAGGTGGATAGAGGCATCCTTAGCTCTCTAGAAACAGACACAAGAAGAAAATGCCTCCTTCTCCCACAGTTCAGTTTCCCAGTGAGTGTGAAGCAGGTCAGACATCACATCTCCTGAAAACTCGAGAGGCCCCCAGTGTGGTGAGCCCTTCAAGGAAGTCACTATCCAATCACTCCTTTCAGCTTAGGATGGCAGCTCCATCTTTTGTGGGAGGAGGCAGTGTTGCTTAGTGATGAAGAAAGGGCTTTGACATTGGCCAGAGCTCAGTTCAAGTACTGGGTTCGCTATTTATTAGCTGTGTGACATTGGTTAAGTCACTTAACTTCTCTGAGGCTTAATTCCCTAATGTGTAAAGTATGATGACAATAGTCTCTGCCTCCTAAGATGGTTGTGAGGAGTAAATGAAAAAACATTTAAGGTTTGTAAACACTTAGCATACTGCCTCCCAGTTAGTAAAGCCAAATATATGGTAGTTATTATTTATCTTATGATTAGAACATTTTTTTCTCATACTTAGCCAAAATCCATCTCCTGACCACTTTCATCCATGGATCTAATTCTTTTGGACAGATGAAGGATTGCAGACCCAGAGCAGCCAGAAGGGACCCTTTCACAACACAAATCATACCTCTCCCCTGACTGAAGCTCATCATGAAGTCTTATAGGTCTTAGGGAGCCAAAGGGCCAGAAAGGCCGCTGCCTCTTCAGTCTCATCTCACACCACTCAAGCCCACGTGCTCTGTGCTCCAGGGGTCCTCTTTCTGTTCCCTGTGGCCTCAGGGCCTTTGCAAATGCCTTTGCCTGGAACTCTCTTCTACTTTTTCTGGTTAGCTTTTCAGACCTCAGCTTAAACAAGGCTTCATCAGATTTCTACCTGTCCCAGCTCCCTCTACTGTTCCTTCACAGGTTTTATCATCACTTGAAGTGTTATATTTGGGTGATTATTTGATAAATGACTATTTCCATTAGCAAACTACACCTTCTATGAAGGCAGGGACCATGGGTGTTTGAGGCTCATAATGGGCTTTGCAGGGTACCCGGCATATGGCCCTCAGCAAATATTTAGAGTGAAGGAAGGATGAAATGAACTAATACCTATTTCCACAGGAGAGTCCTTCACTTATTTGAAGACAGTACTTATGCTTCTTTTCTTTGTGATTTAATTGTCACTAGATTAATGATCTCAGTGCCTCACCTACTCTTCATCATGTTGAGTTTTAGACCCCTCTACCGCCCTGTGCTCACACATGAGGGAGCTGAGTGCAATGAGGGGATTGCGTCCTGTGATCTGAGACACCATCTTTCTCCTAGTGTACCCAGAGGCCAAGTTAGCCTTAAATATGTGTGTTACACACACACACACACATTGTTCTTTTGTTTAAAAATAATGCAGATTTACTAAAGAAAATTTGGAAAATACAGAATAGAAAAGTGTAAAGAAAACAATTCTTAGACACACCTTGCAAAGTAAAACATAACAATTTGTAATAATTCCAGTATTTTTTTCTGTGAATGAGTTTTTGTAGAGTTTGAGGCAGGATTATGTAGTGGAATTCTAACTACACACACACACACACCTCTTGCTTTTTCACCAATATTAAATCATTAAAATATTTCTATATTATTATGTAACCCTTACAAACATCATTTTAAATGGTGCTATATTAGTTAGAAAAGCTTTCTGCTGCTATCGAGGCTTAAACAAATGGGAAGTTATTTTTCTCACATAGCAAGAAGTCTGAACATAGACAGTAACTGATGTTGCTTCCAATAGCTTTTTTCTCATGGTTGTGTTGTGACTGCTGTAGCTCTCCTACCATCACATTTATGTGCAAGGCAGGAAGATGAGGGAAAGGATGTGCCATTTCCATCCTTTCCTTTTATCAGGAAAAGCCCAAGCCTTCCCAGTATCCTCAACATACTTCCACTGATGAATCCTTGACCAGACTCTGTCTGTGACCAATGTTAGGTCCAATAACATCTGGAAACGTGAGTATTTAGTTTTTCCAGCTGATAAGGTTAAGGCAGGCAAGGGAAATTGGGTACCTTTCCCACATCCTATCAGGTTAATTCCATTCCATTTGATTCTCAGCTCTTTAAATACATATCCTGGGAACTTGCGTAAGGACACTTTCCTCCTTTTTCTTCCTGGCTTATGAAGATCAACCAATAATACAAGCAGTGATTCAAATCAGGAAGCTCACAGAGATGTTGTCAGTCATCACAATGTTTATTGGGGTGCTGTTCCCTTTGGTGGGTAGGAGCCAAGGCTGATGAACGCCCTCCGATGCACAGGAAAGCTGCTCCATGAAGACCTGCCCAAATGCCAATAGAGTCCTTACTGACTCCCATCCGTGGGCAATCATGGAAATTACTTCATCAGAAACAGTGAAGGAAGGAAGGAAAGAAGGAAGGAAGGAGGGAGGAAGGAAAGAAGGAAGGAAGGAATGAAGAAGGAAGGAAAGAAGGAAGGAAAAAGGAAGGAAGAAGGAAGGAAGGAAGGGAGGAAGGAAGGAGGGAGGGCGGGCGAGGAACACTGTGTCATGAAACACTACAAAGGACAGAAGACAGATAATACCTCTCAATGATGGGGTACAACCCTACACGTACTACTTTCTTCTTCCTAAGCCATAATTTATATCATGTCAGTATATACAGATAAGATTATTTCAACTGCCCTCCTAGAGAAGTGTTTAAGAAAAATAATGGGAGTAGATCTTTACTCTTTCTCTCTTCCAAAGGCCTCCTCCTGGGGCTTTGGGACCTAATACTGTTTGCAATCTGTTCTTCCCTGGAGGAGGTTAGGGAAACTAGAAAGGCCCAAGACAGGTACTGCTCAGTGTTTAATGATGAGAGGCAGAGATGGGAAAGCACAGGTCAGCTCTTTCCTCTCAGCAGAGCCTGGGCTGTTAGGAGAAGGGAATTTAGTGTTTGGTTTGCCCATTCTCTATTCCTCATCGAGGCTTTGGTCCCAAATTGCTAAACCTCCATTCAACAGTTAAATTAAACATAACTAACTTTGTTGATATTATTTCACAGCTGAATAGCTTGATATTCATACTCTTTGTGTGTTCAATAAGTACAGAGCTCAGACACATTTTTAAGTCTCAGCTGCTGATGAATTCTGCTGAGCTAAACTTGTGTTTCACAGGATTCTGCTCAGCTGAGACGGGGCACACTACTGCATGGTAAAAATAAGCTTTGAGCCATCATTTTGATGGGCCCCTCATAGCAAGAAAGCATCCCTCTTCTCTTCCTTCCTCTTCTTAGTAGCAACTCCCGTTTACCACTTGCACATCCTAACCTAAAGGAATCCTGGGCAGACAACAGTACTTCACAGCGATGACTCCAAGGTGCGAAGAACACTAAACTTGGACTCCCAAGGCCTCAGTATTTGCCCCCTCTCTGCCTCTTCATGGACTGGTGACTATAAGTCACATGTTTGCTGCAAACAACACACTTAAGTATTGAACACATGCTGCAAACTGTCAGGGGCCAGTCACTATTATCTACATTTTCACCTATAATTGGAGTCCTATCTTCTAAACATGATGGGAAGTGCCTAATAATTATTTGAACTGAATAATACATTCATATGTTTATTTATTCATCAAACGTGTAGTGGGTACCTTCTATGTATACCAAGCCCTGGGCTAAAAACTATGGGCGTAAAGAATGAAATTGTGGTCTAGTTTGAGAGATAAACAAATAAATAATTATAACACGGTGAGATCCACACTGTATAACAGAGACGTATACGAGGTTTTTGAGCATCTGACATTCTGCCCAGGTGAGCAAGGACCATTTCACTGAGGCGGCGACTGATAAGAGAAAGAAGGGGAGCATCCCAGATGCTAATGAGAATCACGCACCGATCACTCGCCAAAAACTTCATACACGTTCCTTCCTTTAATTGTCACAACTGCCCTCTGGAGTAAGTATTATTATACCTATTTTATAAGTGACAAAGTCAAGGTCTAAATGACACACATAAGGTCCCAAAGCTGGTAAGGAAGGAGCCTGGATTCCCAAGCCATCAGGAAGCTGGGCCTTCTGCACACGCATGTCACAGACAGAGGAAAAGCATGTTGGTCTTTCTGTACAACAAAAATATCAAATTATCTGAAAACATCTTAGGTGACATTACTTATCTCACCAAAAGCTGTGCAAATGATCTCTTTAGAAAAACGGGATGTGGAGGTGATTGCAGGCATATGTGGATATCTTGCCGAGCCCCAAAGCAGGAACTGCAGCTGGGTCTCCCAAGGGAGGGGAAGTAAGTACTGGAAGCTCCACAAAACAAGGCAGATCATCCCCCTCCTCCCCTCTCTCGGGCTGCGTCCCACTTTCTCCGTTCTCTGTTGCATTCGTTATTCTCTCTCTCCAGACCATCCCTTGCTTCTCCATGAACAAGGCAAGAGATGGCCACCACCCCCTTGTTACACCCAGTTCAAGCAACCCCAGGAGGCTGACTAGCACCTCTAAATCCCAATTCCGAATTCCCAGAAGAGGGAAAAAGACCGGCCCAGCTTGGTTTAACTGTGTCTGAAGTGTGGGCTGTACGTAGTGACTTCCTTCTCAAGAGAATAGCATGGATCAGGGTGGGGAGAGTAAACAAATCGGACAAATGTTACCTCTGCCAGGTGACCAAGGTCAACATCAAGTGATAAGTCATGCTGATGATACGTATCCTCGATGTGACGTGATGAAAATGACACCTCACCTCTGTGGGCTTCTTCCCAAAACTTATAACCTCAGTCTAATCCTGAGGAAAACATCAGACAAATTTCAATTACCTGACTAGTACTCCTCAACAACTGTCAAGTTCATCAAAACCAGGAAAACCCAAGAAATTGTCACAGTCAAGACAAAACTAAGGAAATATGACCACTAAATGTAATGTGGGATCATGCAACAGAAAAAGTAAAGAAGTCTGAATAAATTATGGATTTTAGTCAATAATAATGTATCTATATTGGTTCATTAATTGTAACAAATGTACTCTAATGATGTAAGATGTTAATTACAGAGGAAACTGGATGCCAGGTACATGGGAACTTTGTGCTACCTTTGCAATTCTTTTGTAAATCTAAAACTCTTCTAAAATAAAAAATTTTTGAAAACACAGTATTGCATGTTTACTCTGTGCCAATCATCACGGTAGATGCTTTAGACACTGCAAAGACGAAAACCAAAAGTTCTTTTCAAATTATCCTGTCCCCTTACCTACCTACCATAATATATATGGCAAGCCCTTTGAGAGAAGGGGAGACGTCAAAGACCCAGGGCAGTCCTGACACACAGTAGGCAGTCAAGAAATATTTGCTGATGCGAACTAACATTTATCATCCACAGAAGAGGCCCTGTTTTAACACTCAGAGATGCCACCTTGCCTGTCCCAGTGTGGGTCAACGGGAGCGCTGCCCTCGGACATGGATGGTTTCGGTTTGCTCACTCCCCAGCCACTGATGGATTTTCATTCCAGTAATCCTTTAATCCCAGCCTGGAAGCTCTGAATGGGACCCAGACCTCGCCAGTTTTTTGTTTGTTTGTTTTTTGTTTTTTAATTTTGGCTGCATTGGGTCTTCATTGCTGCACGCAGGCTTTCTCTAGTTGTGGTGAGCGGGGGCTACTCTTCATTGCAGTGCGCAGGCTTCTCATTGCGATGGCTTCTCTTGTTGCAGAGCACGGGCTCTAGGCGTGCGGGCTTCAGTAGTTGTGGCACGAGGACTCAGTAGGTGTGCCTCGCGGGCTCTAGAGCGCAGGCTCAGTAGTTGTGGTGCACGGGCTTAGCTGCTCTGCAGCATGTGGTATCTTCCCGGACCAGGCATCAACCCATGTCCCCCTGCATTGGCAGGCGGATTCTTAACCACTGTGCCATCAGGGAAGTCCTCACCAGATTTTTACGCCCTTTAGGGGACCTATCTTTGCTTCTCTCAGGACAATCTTATAAAACCTTGCAAAGGACAAGAGCCTCCTGTCATAATTAACCTTTGAAATGGGCACTAAAAATAATTTTGCATTCACTTTAATAGTGCAGGTTTTAAGGGGAAAGACAAATGCGTGTGGCTTTTTAAAGCATATGCTTTTCCAAAGCAGTGGAGAGGGACAGGAGGCCCAGGAGGAGTTTCTGGCCATGGAGCTGAGATTTGGACGTGTTAACGCTTTCCCACCCCCTTGGTTCTTCCTCCTACTGTCTCCATTCAAAGTCATTTTAATCTTATGAACTGACTATTAGCTGATGAACTAATTCCTCCAGGGAAGATGCCATTAATTCATCAGGCTTCTTCACTCCATTTTTTAAAAACTGCCCATGAACATCTTTTGTTTTAATAAATGACTGAATTCTTGTGCTGTGGTTTGCAGAGTCTTAATGAACTTGGGAACGTAAAATCCTCCCTGTGGTTTATTTTCAGCCCCGTCACATAGGAAACCATACTGCACTTCACAGTCAGGCTAGAGTTTTCTCACAAAAAGGGACCAAGCTAAGTGCTACTGACACTGGACGCTCACATCACCAGTGGGTGAGATTTTCTACCCTAAAACCTGAAGCAGCCTTCTCCACTACCTGCACACCTGCAAGATAGGATAATAAGCAGCCCCTCTTCTTCAACACCCCAATCATGAAATTGGGAAACTTGAGGCTGAACAATTCCATGCTCAGTCCATTGCAGCACTTCCGGTGCCCTGTGCCTTAGTTTTCACTCTTGTTATATAAGCACACATGTCTGTGTGTCTCTAGCTACAAGCTTCTATCAGGGTAATGATTTACTCCTCTCCACCTCACCTGTGGTACTAGCCCACGCAGAGCGTGCCCTTACTCAACAGAGGGGCAAAGATACAGAGGCCCTTCGTACACCCCGTTTGAGACAAAGTCACTGCTACAGACACGGATGGCGCTTGATACTTAGACAGGCAGCGAGTGGGGATTAAAAAAGAATATCTCCCCGGTATGCTCACTCTGACTGGTCAACGATATAATTTCCAGTCTCATGTCTCTATTTCAGACCACATATGGCAGTAATACTGGCTCTTCCCCACCTCAGCCTAACCAAGACTAAACAGGTTGATGAATGTCATGCATCTTATCATCATACATGCATATTTTTAAATATAATTCACTTTTGATCTGCACCCTTGTGCAGTGGTGAATGAAAACAGTTAAGATTTCTTCCACTGTCTGCCTTTAAATGTATGAAACAGCCCTGCTGTCAATAGATTATATTCTTGTACAATGATAATAGCCCCCAAAACTAAGAGGCCTTGTCAGGAATTGCAGTTGTCACAGTTTGATGGGAATGATTTTACTTGGGGTTCGTCTGCCTCACAATCATCTCATAATCTGGATATACATCACAGCATGACATGTAAATTTCCTGCTACTCTGCTTTCATTTCCAGAGGCAGCAATCAAATGAAAACCACTCAACCTCACCCAAATGTATAAATAATTTTCATTCAAACATATTAACAGTCAAAATATGAGAATTTATCACAGAGTGCTAGGCCTTTTAAGAAGCAATAAAGACTTTACTTTTTAAGCATATTTCTCCTTAGAAAAGTGATACGAATAGTAGCTCGCAATTTAAAAATCACATTTGAAAGTCCACATAGAAACCACCTAATCCGCAGACTTAAGGGATGTAGGTGCTTCGCCATAGATTTAGTGCTTGGAGGAAAAGGGATGAAGGAAATATTGTGTAATAGAATTGCACATGGATTAATAATCACCGACATGGAAATACCAATGTCTAAAAATGCTGATTTATTTCATTTTTACTAAACATACCTTTTGTGCTGCACAATCTACAGTAGATTACTTTCTCTAAAATATAAACATTTGATCCAGCAGTGATTTGGATAGTAATATAACAAATGATACTTTTTTCTGATAAACATCAGATTTTAATTGAAAGCAATCTCCTTGGGAAAAACAGCCCATCAAATTCCAACCACACTAACTGTCAGTTACCAGGGAAGGGAGGGAGGGACATATTCACAATTGAACAAGAAAAATATTTGTCATCAGTTCTCAGTTATGAAGTCAAATGAGAGCAAGTGCTGGTTCACCTTGGCCTGGTTCAAGGTGAGTCTGGGGATGGCCATGGGAGCTGTACTTGAGGGAGAGGACAAGAGCCGCAAAGTACTCACCACCGGACCTGGGAACTTGCCACTCTTGCTTGTAAAGCTCCCCGGGGAAGGTGCTTCAAGACTAAGCCTTTCAATGTGGACTTGTGCTAACCAGATGGAGGTGCTGAAAGACATCATTTGACCAATAAGGCATCATGTTGACAAGAGTTCATTAGATATGGAACAAAACCCTAAAAGGACTATAATACCCTGACGCATTTAAGTCAATAATCAATCCACCCATATTTCCAAAAGATACCTTCCATAGTTTAGAGAGGACACTTGGTCTCTGGGGAAGAGGCTAAGTTAAAGGTTTCTATCACATCCTCAAGGCCAACTGAGAAGTGAGGGTGGCTGGAAAGTGTAGACTGGGAAGGTACATTGGGATGGGGAGCAATGTACTTGTAACATTAGTGCTTGCACCTAAAAAGTTTGCAGCCTCACTTCAAACTTTTATACCCTTTTCTTCTCCCCATTCTTCCCCCACCCCCGCCATGTGCAAAAACTGCTGAGATGACAGTTTTTTCCATTTCCCCAGTAAGTGTGTCTGCAGAAGTACCATAACCCAGGGTACAGCAAGCTCAGCCATTTGAAATAAAACTTTGCAGTACTAATGTTTTTGTAACTGCTTTCATATTGTAATGATATTTTTCCAAGCACCGGTTTTATTTGATCTTAAATACCTTTTTGGGAAAGTCCAGTGAGCTGACTCTAATAAAATCATGCTATTGAAAAAAGGTTTAAGCAGAATGTTCAGAATAAATTACAAAACTGCATGCAAGAATACCAGCTAGTGTTGCAATAAAAAGCTGAAAATGAGTATTCTTGCAATATATTTTAAAGAAGTAGTATACTCTTTTTGTCCATTTTTTTTCATTGAATGTTTCATAACAGAATGCCTCCATGTCGTGAAAGGAGGGGAACGCATACCAAATGAACAAACTGCGGGAAAAATTACATTTAAGGGGAGAAAAAATTCTTGACTTTTTGGGGGTGTATAGAATATATTTCATTTCATTTTCAATAACTGTTGGAAGATAATGGGAAATGTAATTTCTTTCCATTTGCTGTGCCAAAATACTTAAATTACATCATACGTATCCTGTCATATTTTTCCCCCAACATATTCAGGACCTGTTAATGGATTTCATATTCCTTACGTCTGCACTAAGGGATGGGTCTGCTTTAAAAGACAGAGACGTCCAGCAGTGGGGATCTCAGGGAAACTGTAGGATGGGGCCATGAGCGGAAGACAGAGGCAGTTGAATATCTGACTCTCTTCTAGCGAAGCAGAAGGAAGGAGCTCATGAAGGACAGAGGTAAGTGCATCTTCCTAATTACTCTTGAAATCGTAGGTCCAAAATAATCACGAGCCCCTTCCTCAGCCCTTCCACCCCACAGGATAGTCTCACAAAAATGAGACATTAAAAGAGCAATGGATGGTAAATGTCCCCTGTGGCCACATTGATACCTGCCATTTGAGAGTCTACTGTGTTCTGGGCACTGAGCTTCAGGTTCTATGAGGAAAAATATTTATGTAAATCAAATTAGCTTGTAGATCCAAATTCACTTCTCTCACCTTCAAGTAAAACAAAAGCAAGCATTCCAATCCTATGGAGAGAAAATGGGACAAAGAAAACGTTGCGTAGCATGATGGGCAAGATCTAGAATATCATGGACACTGTTGGCGGCCACCCAGCATTCCTCCTCCCCTTCCATCTTCCTTCCCAGCAGAACCTGATTTTGTTCAGGAATCCATGTCTCTACACACACGGATCCGAGCCATGCACCTCGGGAGAATCTGACCCATTTGCTTTTATAAGAACAGTCATATTGGATGAGAGTCCACTCTAATGACCTCATTTTAACTTGATTAACTCTGTAATTACCCTATTCACAAATAAGGTCACATTCTGATACTTGGGATTAAGACTTCAACATATCTTTTTGGGGGAAGGGGCTCAATTCAACCCATACATTGCCTAACTGTGGGCAGATACTAAGGTTGAATAGACCTTGATGACATCATAGAGCCTCTGAATCAGCCCACCCTGGAACCTGTCCCGCCTCAGGACTTGCTGGTAAGTGCGACCCCTTTCTGCATTGCTCAAGTTGTTCTGTATTGAGGTTTGTTACGCGTAGCTGAGCCCACATTCATTGATGCAACAGATATTGGATAAAAACAGACCTGATTCCACCATTTAATAGCTGTGTGTCCTTGGGAAAAAAATCATTTGCGCTTTCTGAGAATACTTTCTTTATCTCTACACTGAGTCAAATATTACCCTAGAGTTGCCACAAAGATTGGTGAGATTGATATAAATGGCATTATCCTGAAAAGGCACTCAGTAGATTGTTTACATGCTCTTTTTACAAACTATCCATGTGACTCTGGAAGAATAAAAACAGTACCATATAGTCTAGTCTTAAAGGGACTAATGAGAACCACTAGTTCTTGATGGTTGTTAGATTTGCAGAAACTAACGCAACATTGTAAATCAATGATAAAAATTAAAAACAAACAAGTAAACAAAATAAATCATTTGCCCGTATTCATCACTTAGACATTCTGCACCTGTCTCGCTTCTTTAAGGCCTTTGTGACGGCCGCCATTTATGAGAAGCAGTGACCTTAAAGGTTAAAAGCATGAGCTCTTGAGTCAGACCACATGGATTCAAATCTCAGTTCTGTCACTTTCTATGTGTGACCTTGGGCAAATTACTTAACCTCTTTGTACTTGGCTCCTTCATCTCTACAAAAGGGGAATGAAGATGATGATAGTTTCTCACAGTATTCTTAAGAGGAATAAGGTAAAAAGGCATAAGGTGATTAGTACAGGGTCTGGCACACGGTAGGCAAGCTAAACATACACTCTTTCCTCCTTTTGAGCTCCATTATTGTCTGCCATCATCTTAGTATGCTACACCAGTGGTTTTCACACTTCAACGTTGGTGTAAGAAACAAATGTGATGCTTGTTATAAATATAGACTTCAAGCACTACCCCTCCCCAATTCAGAGATTCAGATCCAGTAGTTCTGAGATGCACTTTTAACAAACATTCCAGGTGAAATTGATGCAGATGGCCCCTTATCACACACTGAGAAATTATCTACTTTTTCTGATTGGAAGTCAGGAGACTTGGAGCTGCTCATCTTGGAGACTGGTACTTCTCCTATCCTCCCTACTAGTCTGAAGGGAGGATAAGAAGCATCTGGAAGGTAGAGGCATCATTATCTCTCTGTCCCTTCCCCTCACACAGGAGCTTGTCCACAGTAACTCACCTCAATTTAAAGTAACCTCAGATGGTACAGAAACAGAAGTGGTCAGGGAGAGATAGGAGGATGGGGATCTAGGTAGAAGGAAAACAGGCTCTGCTAACTACTTAGTGATTCCAAGAGATTCTATTGGGACAGCTGTCCTGAGTCAGCCCCAGAACCAGTTTTGGTTTCTGTGAGCCCCACGAACAGTGTGACCCTGGATAGCAGAGTCGCTAGAAAGCTCTGGAATTCCAAGCTGCCTTCAGTTTTCAGACTACCAGCCTGGGACACAGCTCTCCGAGCCCAAAGCAGACCTTCAGACCAGGTGCAGGAGGACAAAGGAACAAAACTGCACAACGAGAAGCTGAATTTGGACTTCTTATTACTGGGTCACTCAACCAACTAAGCTTAGATTTCTTAGGGACAGCTTCAACAAAGAACATTTATAGGGTTGTTTTGTTAACTAATTAATGTTAATACATGTAGCATTATGTAGCTATTTATTGAATGACTGTATGGGCCACGTGATTTTCATGAATTATGTCATTAAATTCTCAAGAATTCATTCAACTAATATTTGTTGAGCATCTACTATGTGTTGAGTTATCAAATAAAAGTGAATATATTTATCAATATGTAATACATATACTACATCTATCTCATATATGACTGTGTAGAGAGAAATTTCCTAGAGAGACTGGGAGGCTGATAAGTATAAAACATTGGTACAGTGTCTGACACATAGCATGCACTTAATTAATGTAAGCCATTATTATTATTGTTGTTAATTATTACAGAGGATACATACTAACAGTGGTTCTTCCTGGATGGTTTCTTTCTGGAAACGTTCTGGGTGAACGTTTCTTCCTTTTGCTTATTTGAATTTACTAAATGTTCTACACTAAGTATGCAATGCTATTGTAATAAGAAATGGAAGTTATTTACTTTAAAAGTTGATATTTCCTTTCTGAATCCACAAATGAAGACCACACTGTCTTTGACAGCACCACCTAGTGGCTCCAACAGAGTATGACTGAAGAAGATCCTTTTGCCCCACCCACTACTTTGTATCAGGATTCATAGAAGGAGTGATTTTGGTATGTTCCAGCATTCACACAGTAACCTGCACAATATTTGACCAATGACTGGCAAGCTTCTTTTCTGTGCCCTTATTGGCCTTTAGAACTCTATTTTTTCATGATGAGATGATTTATTTCTTATGGGGCTTTGGTTTTGATACTTCTTCTCACAAAAATACAACTTAGGAATCCAGTGAGACCTCTAACACACACAACACACACAAAATGTAAATCTTCTATTTTAGAAATGTCCTTATAGCTAGAGGTATAAAAATTACTAGGCAAAGATACATTTAACAATACAAAAAGCATTTCCTGGGGACCTACTACGTGCCGGGCATCATGCAAGATGCTGCAATGAAAAGCTGAATAAAACCTGCTCCTTGTCCTCAGTGAGCTATTAGGGGAGACTGCTGTTTAATGCAACACACTGCGATACAACAAGTCATCCACGCTCTCATTCATTCAACAAATATTTACTGAGCACATACTATCTAACAGGCAGTGTTCTAGACACTGGGGATACAGAAATGAATGAAATAGATAAAGTCCCTACCTCTAGAGCTTACAGTCTAGTGGGGGAGAGATAGTGAACAAATTAAACATAAATTATAGTTGTGATAATGACTGCTACAAAAAACAAAGTGGGTTAAAGGGATAGAGAGTACCAGGGTTGCTGTCCATATAGGATGGTAAACAGTCAACGAAAGCCTCTAGAGTCAGGGAATATTTGAGAAGAGACTTGGAGGTGATAAGGGAGCAGGCCGTGCAGATATTGGGGGAAACAGTGCTCTATGCAAAGATCCTGAGATGGGGGTGTGCTCCATGCATTGGCAGAATAGCAAGAAGGTCCAGGTGGCTGAGCAGAGTGAACTAGGGAGAGAGTAATAGGTGATGAATTTGGACCAGAGTCTGTAGGACCTAGTCGGCCATGGTAAACCCCTTTGATCTGATTCAAGGATTAATGGGAAGCCGTTGGCACATTTTCAATAGAACAGGGACATGCTCTGGCTTACATTTTAAAATATCATTTAGCTGCTAAGTAGATGTCAGGTTGTAGGAGGACAAGAGTAAAAACAAGGAAACCATGCAACAACAATCAAGTGAATGAATGTCTGTGGAACAACTGAACGTATGGCTAAGATGTCAAAGTAGGACAGAAGCGTAGTGTTCAATTACATCCACAAGTGACAAAGAAAGTCTCCTCATTGGAGGTGAGACCTAGACAGGCGTCTGCTTTTATTTTCAGGTTTGAATTTTTTGGCAAGGAGTGTTCTTCCATTAGGAGACCCATCATATCAATGTCTCTCTTTTGTGATGTTAGCAGCTTAATAAATGCCCAAATCCATTCATTCATTAGTGGTTGCAAAATGGTGATATGCTCATTCTATCTTTTCATTTATATTTTTTAGCTGGATTATGTTTATAAAAAGAACCTTTTCTTCATCTTCTGTTTGATTACCCGGTGGTGTAATTCACATAGAAAAGGCAAGACAAATGCTTGATTTTTTTCCCCTCTATTTTCAGTTTTCAGAATAATGAGTTGGTTGACTAGCGTCTCTCCATGGTGACCAATTGCTTGCTTACTTGCTTTCTCCCTTTTTCTTTCTTTCTCCCCTGCCTCCCTCTTCTCTTTCTTACTCACTCTTTCTGTCTCTTCTCTCTCTTTTTCTTACTTTCTCTCTCCCTTCCTCCCTCCTTTCTTTCTGACGTTCTCTATTTCCCTTGTTCTTTCTCTTTCTCTTTCTTATTATCACTATGAACTTAATGATTTTTAAATATATCTGATGGTTTCAATCAATGAAGTTATTACCTGTATGGACGCTTAAATTGTCTCATCTTTACCCGGGAGCCTCTTCAAATTGGCTCCTGAGCCCTTTCGATGGAACCCTGGTAGTTTTTGACATCCTCCTCACTGCCTGATATAAGTTGTGACAAGCTCAGCATGTACTTTCCCTGTCCCCAACTTGAAGTCAGCCATTTCTCTAAGAAGCCCTGGTTCCCTTTAGTGGGATATGGTATTTCAGCACTACAATTTAAGTACTAGGGGTGAATCATTATTTCTGTGTTTGTCATTGTTATTAGGCCTTTTCAGCAGACAGAGTTTGACATTTTTTTTTTACTTATTGATAGGTTAGGTTTGTTTTTTTTTTATAGCTTAATTACATTTTGTGGGGGAGCTGTGTTGGGTCTTCATTGCTGCGTGCGGGCTTTTCTCTAGCTGCCGTGAGCGGGGGCTACTCTTCGTTGCGGTGCACGGGCTTCTCATTGCATTGGCTTCTCCTGTTGCGGAGCACAGGCTCTAGGCGGATGGGCTTCAGTAGCTGCAGCACACAGGCTCAGTATTTGTGGCTCGCAGGCTCAGTAGTTGTGGCTCATGGGCTTAGTTGCTCCGTGGCATGTGGGATCTTCCCGGACCAGGGATCGAACCCGTGTCCCCTGCATGAGTTTGACATTTTTTAATAAAATTAATTATGATTTTATATTGATAATTTCAAAGTAAACTATGATATTTTTTCCTCGTTTTTCCCACACTGGTAGTCTCAATTTTCAACAACTCCAGAAATGACAGAATTACAGTGACCTTTAATTACTAATTTTCTTTGTTCCCCCAAAATACACACAACAATCTCATAATTAATCATACAAACAGTACCAACAACAACATGATCACTGTAAATAGTTTAAGATCCTATGTAGATCTATTTGTCCTAAGAGTATCTCACCCTAGGGATGTATAGGCAAGTTACTGACGTTTAAAGTCATTTGGAATTGTTCATGTCATGGGGCTTTACACTTTGTGGTGGGTGGGAGCAGACATTTAAAAAGTGATTATAAGACCTTCAGTGTAAAGAAACAGTATAGTAAGCAAAGTGAGGTTCACCTGTCTGGAGGCTCAGAGTCATCCTCCCTAAGAAAGGGATGCTTAAGCAGAGACCTTAGGCCATGTTGGAATTAGCTCAGCAGAGTATGGGAGCAAGGTTGGGGGGGTGGGGTCATTCCGACAAAGAGCTGCCTAAGCTGTGACTTAGAAAGCACCCTGCACATAAACTGCCAAGACAACAGTGGCTTTTTAGAATTTCCTTTTAAAGCTATGCTCTCCAAAAATCAAAAGATCATCAACCAAATCAGGTCTGGTCTCCTCTGTGGTAGTTTTCAAGCCAAAAGTCACATGGGAAGTAACCATTGCACAAAGCCATAGACATGCTTTCTTTGTAAGCCAAACCACGTTGCTTAATCGTTCCCTTTATTTATCATGCTTAACTTCCATTTCTAAAAGTGAGAGCCTCAGAGCATAAGGACTTGCCCCTATGAAGAGTATTTAAAAAGAAGAGCTTCACATACTCTTCATAGGGGCAAGTCCTTATGTTCTGAGGCTCTCACTTTTAGAAATGGAAGTTAAGTATGATACATAAAAGGAATGACCACCAAAGGATAAACAGATATAAAAGATGTGGCACATATAGACAATTAAATATTACTCAGCCATAAAACAGAACAAAATAATGCCATTTGCAGCAATATGGATGGACCTAAAGATTGTCATACTGAGTATAGGAAGTCAGAGAGAGAAAGACAAATATCATATGATATCACTTATATGTAGAATCTAAAAAATGGTACAAATGAATTTACTTACAAAACAGATATAGAGTCCCAGATGTAGAAAAGAAACTTATGGTTATCAAGGGGGAAAGGGATGGGGAGGGATAAATTGGGAGACTGGGATTGACATATATACACTACTATATATGAAATAGATAACTAGTAAGGACCTACTGTATAGCAGAGGGAACTCTACTCAATACTCTGTAATGACCTATATGGGAAAAGAATCTTAAAAAAGGTGGATACATGTATATGTATAACTGATTTACTTTGCTGTACAGCAGAAACTAACACAACATTGTAAGTCAACTATACTCCAATAAAAATTAATTTAAAAAAATAAATAAAAATAAAAAGAAGAGCTTCAGAGGGTGAAGGGCATTCATTCCCTGGGAGACTCCAGGGAGGATCTGAGACTACAGAAGACCCAAAATAATGATGATAGGGATACTGGAGCCTGTTCTGTAGATGGCACTGCATTAGATGCTTAACATACTTCAAATCTAATTCTCAAAACAACTCTGTAATTTAGAGGATGTTATCCCATTTTAGATCTGAGGAATCTGAGAAGCAGAGAAGGATGTGGCAAAGTTCAAAGTTACATAGCTGCTAAGTGAGAGGGCCAAGATTCAAATTCAGGTCTGCCTGATTCCAAAACCATTACCTTATGAATTTCATTAGTTTATTCTCTAGAGACATGGCTTATGCGACTATATAAACTATGATTTATAAAATAAATTATGTTAGCCTAGAGTCACATCTCACGGGTAAGGAGTGCTCTTATAAGAACTAACATTTGGTTGACCTTTTATAGCCTACAATGACATCGCTTTCTAATTTGATTGGTTCTCATTATTCCCATTTCCCAGAGGAGATAACTGAGACTCACAAGGAAGCTGGCCTGTTCAGCTAATAAGTGACAGACTGGGGTTTAAACCAAGGTTTCTGACTCCAAATCCCAAGTTGTTCCCATTCTTGGTCATCCTGGCTCTGCTTACCAGATATCAGAATGAGGGCAGAAGTGAAAACTTGACAAGAAAAACCAGTAGGAAAAAAGCTTAAAATCACACACCTCCAATTATGACACCACTTATCAACAAAATGTCACTTATCAATGAAATGTCACTGTCTGAATATAAAACTATTATAAAAATAATAAAACTTTACTTTAAAAATCTTCGCTTATACTCAGCCATAAAAAGGAATGAAATTGTGCCATTTGCAGAGACGTGGATGGACCTAGAGACTGTCATACAGACTGAAGTAAGTCAGAAAGAGAAAAACAAATATAGTATATTAACTCATATATGTGGAATCTAGAAAAATGGTACAGATGAACCTATTTGCAAAACAGAAATAGAGACACAGACAGAGAGAACAAACGTATGGACACCAAGTGGGGAAAGGAGGGTGGGATGAATTGGGAGACTGGGATTGACATATACACACTACTTTGTATAAAATAGATAACTACTATACAGTTAATAGATAACCTACTATATAGCACAGGGAACTCTACTCGGTGGGTGCTCTGCAGTGACCTAAATGGGAAGGAAATCCAAAAAAGAGGGGTTATATGTATACATATAGCTGATTCACTTTGCTGTACAGCAGAAACTAACACAACATTGTAAAGCAGTTATACCCCAATTTAAAAAAAACTTCACTTATAAAACAACATCTTGGTGGAAAACCTTGTAAATTCAGTACCTTAACATTGTAGCAAAAATGGTACATAAAAATATGAAAAGAGAACATAAAATTCTGTTTTCCTAATTTTTCAGTAAACCTGAAACTCTTACAAGAAATAAATTCTACTTTAAAAAAGAGCGAGAAGGACATGATCTCTCATTGCTTAAATTCTTCACTTTTCTTTTCCTTTGATAAATAATTTTGCCAAAAAGGAACCAAATTTACTTGCTTTTGATAAGTTCATACTTACTGCTTGGTTCCCAACAGGGTAGCTCATTCTAGGTTTTAGAGTCAGATGGTCTTGGGTTCAGATGTTGGCTTTGCCTCTTCCTAGCTTCAGTTCTCACTGGGCTTGTGAGGATGAAATGACATAATGCAGGCCAAGCCCTTAACCCAGTGCTTCATACATGGTAAAGGCTTAGTGAATGGCTGTTATTCTTCACTGTTGAGCCTCACTACCTCTCGATGAGTTAGGGATGAAGAGTTGGAACTTGGAAGTGGGGAAACTTTTTTTTTTTTTATGTTGTATTGGAGTACAGTTGATTTACTATGTTGTGTTAGTTTCTGGTGTACAGCAAAGTTATACATATATGTATATCTATTCTTTTTCAGATTCTTTTCCCATATAGGTTATCACAGATCATTGCATAGGAAGTGGGGAAATATTTTTTTTTAATCTTCGATCACTAGTTCATTTTTATTAAATAACAAAAATCACTAAGTCAGTTCTAATTCCTCTATTTGAAATATATACGCTAAGGACTAAAACAACCAGAGTTAAGTACTATTTTAATCCCATTGCTTAAATTAAAATTTTAGATAGAAAAATAAAATGTCTGTGCCTTTGTAAAGACAGAGAACATGGTTGCAATGTTTTCATCCATCTGTGAAGCAGAAAACACTATCACA